>NW_028263384.1:9756488-10056488 GCF_051168715.1 Poecilia mexicana
ACAGAGAAACTCAAAAAATAAACACACAGAAACACGGAACCTAACAGTACCCCCCCCTCAAGGGCGGATACCAGACGCCCACAAAAAAAAAATCCAAATAAACACAACACAACCCAACAGGGTGGGTGGAGGGGCGACGGAAGGAGGGCAAGAGTCCATAGGAAAACAGTCCAACAAAAAACTACCCAACAGGGTGGGCGGAGAAGGCAACGACGGCAGGAGGGCTAGAGTCCAGAAAAAACAGTCCAAAACAACGAAAACAACCCACCAGGGTGGGCGGGGAGGCGGGTCCGGCGGGCGTCGCCGGCGCAGGAACCGGAGTCCCGGAGGCGGGTCCGGCGGTCTCTTCCGCCGGCGCAGGAAGCAGAGACGTGGCGGCGGATCCGGCGGGCGGCGTCTCCGGCGCAGGAAGCCGAGACGTGGCGGCGGATCCGGCGGGCGGCGTCTCCGGCGCAGGAAGCCGAGACGTGGCGGCGGATCCGGCGGGCGGCGTCTCCGGCGCAGAAAGCCGAGACGTGGCGGCGGATCCGGCGGGCGGCGTCTCCGGCGCAGAAAGCCGAGACGTGGAGGCGGATCCGGCGGGCGGCGTCTCCGGCGCAGAAAGCCGAGACGTGGAGGCGGATCCGGCGGGCGGCGTCTCCGGCGCAGAAAGCCGAGACGTGGAGGCGGATCCGGCGGGCGGCGTCTCCGGCGCAGAAAGCCGAGACGTGGAGGCGGATCCGCCGGGCCGGCAGGAAGGCCGGCTGGGGTCTCGGGCGGAGCAGACTCAGGAAACTCGGGCGGAGCAGACTCAGGAAACTCGGGCGGAGCAGACTCAGGAAACTCGGGCGGAGCAGACTCAGGAAACTCGGGCGGAGCAGACTCAGGAAACTCGGGCGGAGCAGACTCAGGAAACTCGGGCGGAGCAGACTCAGGAAACTCGGGCGGAGCAGACTCAGGAAACTCGGGCGGAGCAGACTCAGGAAACTCGGGCGGAGCAGACTCAGGAAACTCGGGCGGAGCAGACTCAGGAAACTCGGGCGGAGCAGACTCAGGAAACTCGGGCGGAGCAGACTCTGGAAACTCGGGCGGAGCAGACTCTGGAAACTCGGGCGGAGCAGACTCTGGAAACTCGGGCGGAGCAGACTCTGGAAACTCGGGCGGAGCAGACTCTGGAAACTCGGGCGGAGCAGACTCTGGAAACTCGGGCGGAGCAGACTCTGGAAACTCGGGCGGAGCAGACTCTGGAAACTCGGGCGGAGCAGACTCTGGAAACTCGGGCGGAGCAGACTCTGGAAACTCGGGCGGAGCAGACTCTGGAAACTCGGGCGGAGCAGACTCTGGAAACTCGGGCGGAGCAGACTCTGGAAACTCGGGCGGAGCAGACTCTGGAAACTCGGGCGGAGCAGACTCTGGAAACTCGGGCGGAGCAGACTCTGGAAGCTCGGGCGGAGCAGACTCTGGAAGCTCGGGGGGAGCAGACTCTGGAAGCTCGGGGGGAGCAGACTCTGGAAGCTCGGGGGGAGCAGACTCTGGAAGCTCGGGGGGAGCAGACTCTGGAAGCTCGGGGGGAGCAGACTCTGGAAGCTCGGGGGGAGCAGACTCTGGAAGCTCGGGGGGAGCAGACTCTGGAAGCTCGGGGGGAGCAGACTCTGGAAGCTCGGGGGGAGCTCGGGCGGCTGCGCTCCGGCAGCAGACTCGGGGAGCTCGGGCGGCTGCGCTCCGGCAGCAGACTCGGGGAGCTCGGGAACAGGCTGCGCGCCGGCAGCAGACTCGGGGAGCTCGGGAACAGGCTGCGCGCCGGCAGCGGACTCTGGGGGTGGTGCTGGTACAGGAGGTGCCGGAGATGGGGTGGTGGAGTAGAAGACCGGCTTAGGAGAGACGCTGAGAACCCAGGTATGGTGAAGATAATGAATTTAATGGTGAAAATAAAGCTCAGCAGTCCATACAGGCAGCACGGCAGAAACTAGCACACAGCTAAGTACCGGTAGCAACTGAATCACAGGACTAGACACGAGAGCTGACAAACCAGGACTTTACAGTTCTACTGGCGAACTATGACAACAAACGATGATAGACAATTGACAAACACAACCAGGACTTAACAGTTCTACTGGCGTGACGAACTACGACAAACGACAATTGACAAACACAACCAGGACTTAACAGTTCTACTGGCGTGACGAACTACGACAAACGACAATTGACAAACACAACCAGGACTTAACAGTTCTACTGGCGTGACGAACTACGACAAACGACAAGGACCCGACGAGGAACACAGACAACAGGTGGGTTTAAATACACACGGGGTAATTAAGGGAACGAGACACACCTGGGGAGCAATCAACGGGGAGGACAGGACAGAGACTCACAGGAACACAGAGAAACTCAAAAAATAAACACACAGAAACACGGAACCTAACAATGCTTTTATATAGCTGACATTGGAGACATGTCACAACATGAACAATCTACTGTCCCTATGTAAATATGCTTTGTATTATCTACATATCTTCACGCCTGTTAATCTACACATTTTTTTTTTACATTTTCTGCATTAATTACCCCATAAAAATTTCCGGTCTGTAACGAACCTCTTTCTGATTATGTGGCAAAACGGGAGAATAAAAGTTTGAACTTTTAAATTTGGGCTTGTATTTCCTCATTTGTGCTTTGTTGAAGATGAGATGCTCTGTAACAAAATATTTTTGATGCATAAAAAAATTGCAAATAAAACAAACTGTGTCATTTATTTTATTTTATTTTTTTAATTTGTGGGTATTTTACAGGCCAAAGTCCTGTGTAGCCAAATTAGCAGTTTTATTAAAAGAAACTTTGCTGCCTTGTATGGTAAACAGAGGCACATACACTCTCACTTGCTGTTGGAAATGTGGACCGTAGAGATGTGTTAAGGTTTAAAAAGTGGCCCTGATCCCTCTCATACGTTTTCCATGACGGAGGAGGATTCTTTTCTTTGGAGTGATTGTAAATTTGCAACGCCCCGAAGAACAACTTTTACCAAGGAACCAAACGACAGTTCATACGAGGGAGGAAATAGGCTGAGAGAAAAGATAACTGGAGAGATAAAGGGTGGAAATGATCAAAAGAATCAAGAGAAACAATTAAGAAAGAAAGAAAGAAAGAATAGTCTGACATACAGTGACTGACATTCATACAGCAGGATTAAAAGAAAATGATCAAAACACACAAGAAGAGTGAATAACAGAGGTGCAGGGTTTTTCTGTTGCCCCCCCCAATCGGCATGAAGAAATTCAGTGAAATTCAGTTTTATTGTTACGTTCCCCCGTCGCCTCTCTCCTCTGCATCACCCATCCTCTCTGTTTCGCTTTGTGTTTGCACAGATATCTATACTGCAGAGAAATTTTGGTTGTCAGCCTATCTCTTCCTCACCATGATGCCTCTGAGACCAAGCAAGCAAGGAAAACAGACACACACACTTCGCGTACGCACGCAGGCCCCCACACACACACAAAAGCACACACACACACTTCAAGTCGCCACTGAGGAGAATAGTCCTGGCTCGGCGTTACAATGAAAACCCCCCTTCCCTTCAGTCAAACAGACAGGTAGACAGCCGGGTGTTACGCCAAATCCCTTCCTCCGGGTTTCTACTGAGGAGCTCGGCTCATTCTGGCACTCCTCGGCCGCCGTGTGTTGCTCTCTTTATCTGCTGCTTCGTTCGAATTCAAAACACAGAGATGGGAGTCAGCTTTTGGAAAACGCAGAGCTATGATACGATTGTAAGGCTTAGAGGAGTTTGTAAAAAAAACAAAAAAGTTTAGAGACGACACTAAGGGTTTTACTATCTCAGCAGAAACAACCAAATGAAACGCATCACGTCCAAAAGGAAGCATGACCCGTCTGTGCCTTGTCTCTCACTTCAACCTGACCCCAAGTTCAGTCATTTTGAGCACCACTTCACCCCAGAACCCACCTTCTCTCTCTCTCTCTCTCTCTCTCTCTCTCTGTCTGTGTCTGTGTGTGTGTGTGTGTGTGTGTGCGTGTGTGTAAGATTGTTTGATTTGTTGTGTGTGGGGCGATAGAGAAAGATGAGAGAGGATGGTGGCCAATCTTAGACTCCTGACTCATCCAAAGAGAGAACACTGCTGATATGGGAATGAAGCCATCAAGTGCACACACACACATGCACACGCACACACACACACATAGAGAGGAACACACATAGAGAGGAGAGCTTCTTCCCATCAGGCTTTTGTTGTGTTTGCCAACAATGACCCAGACGATGATCTCATCACGTAACGCGTCCAAAGCTTTCACATCCACGAGTATCAGTGTGTCAGGAATGAAATTTTTCAGTAAGTTGGACAGGTGGGTAAACGGTGAATGAGATCATATCGTCTCAGATAAATTCAGGAGTTTGATAGCTAAATATGTCAACTCAGACAGAGCAAAAGGAACAAGGAGGAACAAGGAGAGGGAACAGGGAAGCGCGCTAAAAGCACTGAGGCTCCCAGAACTCGTGTCAGCTCAGAAAATTCCAATAGCCGCGTTAGGTCAATAACAAGCGGCTCTGTACGCCGGAGAAAGTGGAGCATTCAAGTCCTGGCAAGAGTCAGAAAATAAAATCGTCCTTCCTGAACTGCAGCTGAAGCTCATTCAAAGGATGAATGAGATTTAAATATGAAAAAAAAAAAAAATGGGTTGTATAATTTCCATTTGCTTCCTGAAGCATTTAGGCCACGGGAACTTTTTCTTCACAATTTGTCAAAACTAAACTACACATTTTAATGGGTTATAGTCGAGTTATGGACCAACACAATACTGCACATAATTCTGAATAGATGCATCTCTGCTCTCGTTGCTAAGTCTGAATGGATGGCGAGTATCTGTGAAGCAAATTGTAATATCTTGCCTCAGATTCTCTGGATTAAGGTCTGGACTTTGACTGTGCCATTCTAAAACATGCCTGTGGTTTTACCAAAACCCTTCAATTGTTGCTGCAGCTGTATTTTTGGGGGGTTATTATCCTCAAATTAAGGTGAAGCGCCTCTCATGACACTCTCATGTTTTCATGATGCTAATGTTTTCACACAGCAGCTAAAATCTGTAACTTCTAAACTGGTTGCACTAAATAGCTTACATTTAGGGGCATCAGAGGAAAAAGGGGAAGTAAATACAAATGCAAACCATACATTTTTTAGTTTTTTGTTGTTTAAAAATGGGCAAACTTTGAGTTGTTTCATCTACGAGCCACTTTACATCGGTTTAAAATCCCAATAAAATATAGTGACGTCTTGCAATGTTATCTACAAAACATAATTAAGAATTATTGGGAAAAATCCTGAAACTATAACCCAACAAGTTATAATCCTGAATACCATACAATAGTTTTTCTTTTTTTTTTCAGGGTTTCATTTACCAGTTGTAGTCACAACTCAGTCAAAATGAGAGCCAGCAGATACCATAGTCATATCATAGCTGAGAAATTCAGGCAAAGATAAACACACCAGCTCCTTTCTATTTTTTTCTTTTTTTTGTGCTAAAAAAGACATTAAAGAACAACACACCATAATTGTTGGCAGCTGTTAAAAACCGGCAGCCTGAACACAACACAGAGGCTGAAAAGGAGAATAATGCGCTCTCATCGATTGTTTACCAGATAATAGCCTTGTCGTTACTTATCTAACAGAGGCTGCTTGATTGAGTTTCACTTCCCTCAGGTTTTCCCACCACTCTGCCATGAGAAGAAGAAAAAGAAAGAAAAAAAAAACCGAGAGACTAAAGTTATAAAAAGCATTATTTATTAATTTATTTAGTTACTTTAAATGGGAGTCAGAGTTGATTTGCAAGTGCTGTGCCTGATGAGCATGAACAAAACGCAGAGCCGGAGTCGAAATAAGTCCCCCCCAAAAAAACAAAACAAACAAAAAAAAAAAAACAACTGTATCCGTTGTTGAGCTAATCCTAAATGAAATATGTATTCAGTAAAAGGATTAGGGCGTCCAGTGTCATAAAAGAAACCACTTACCAGCTCCAAAGGTAATTTGTAACCTTAGCAACTGCTTGTGGAAATGAATGGGGGATTAGGATTGGCTGCAGCCAGCGTCGTCCTCAAGCGGTCAAAACAACCTACCTACTCACACACTGATGCAAACCCAGTGGGTGCAATTAAAAAAAAAAAAAAAAAAAGTTCCTATAAGAAACAAAAACAAGGCATCGAGTTATTCTGAAGTACAAAAGTAAAGTGAACAGGGAGACAAACAAATCAGGAGTTAAAATTAAAAAAGAACAAACAGGAAACTGGCAGCAACAAGTGAAGGAAACGGTCACCATGTTTGACGATGACCTCACCAAAGGGTTGGTGAGGTTTGAGGATGGTTGTGTGAGTAATTAATCCGCCTTGCCTTTATTTTATTAGTCAAAGCAAAACTGTCAAGACAATTGTGCCCGTTCAACTGTGTTGATTTGTTCGCGGTTTCGTTGTGTGCCAGTCCTCAGGGCGCCGAGGCCTCAACTGAACCTGCAGGTTCTCACATTACACTTAATGATGTCAACTCTCACTCCAACAGACACGGATGACACGGGGTGTAGCCTCCGTCTTATGCGGATACATGCGTTCGCGCAGAGAGGAAGCCGCAAAACTGAAGCAATGTGGGCAATGATGTAATTCTCGCAGGAGGGAACATCTGCAGGTGAAAACAGAGGAAAAGTGACAGAGAGAGGAGGCAGAAGAAGAAGAAGTACTCGTGTTGCTAGAGAAGTATCAAGTAGCTAATTGCTTAATCACGTGGAAGTGACGATAGCCCAACTTGTTCTCCTTTTGTTTGACATAATCCCTCTGTTGCTGTTGTGTTTTTTTTTTGTCCTCCGTGTTGCCTGCTCATGCATCCGTGATTCGTTCTCCCGCTCAGCCTGCCCGCTCCTCCGCGTGACTCATCATCTTCCCTTCTCCCGCCGCCTTGCTCGGCCGTCACTCCCACCATAAGTCCGCGGAAGCTATTAAAACGGTGGCAAATGGCTTCTCCGGTGACATTTGCTGACATTCAAGGAAGTGCATTTATCAGAGTACTACAGTTCACCTTGGTGAATGAAATCCATTTGTGCTGCTGTGATGGCCCGGTGGCCCCTCTCTCTAACTCGTCCCCCCCTCTCTCTCTCCCTCCATCCGTGTCCCTAAATGGATGCCCAGTGTACGGGGAAATGGCAAGGTGGCGCGCGGCTTCACAGCTGCTCTCAAATGTCACGCTGAAGAAAAAATCTTTAATGGGCTAAGTGTAGCCTTTCCAGCCCTAACTTGTCAGGTAATCAGAAATCTCTCTCTCTCTCTCTCTTACTCTCCTTCTCGCCACTCATCCACCTCTTCCTGGCTCCTCGGCTCCCTCGGGCCACGACACACCACTAATTACCTGTTATACCAATCGGAGAGTGGGATGGCATGGAAGGGGAAGACTGCTTTTAAGCAGGGAGGATATCACAGCCTCCCCGCTCATTGCTTTCAGTCAGGCAGGCTGCATATCTTTTCACTTGGTTACGAGTTGCATACAGCCGAGGCACAGCTCTTTGGCACCGCAGTCACCTGGGACGTGACACCTCTTTATGAGGAGATGATTTTCGTCTAAGTGAAGGAAGCTGATTTATTATGCTCACCTGCAGCCAGTGGTCTCTGTTTCTTCAAGGAAAATTTACATTTTGACCGACACATGAACCGTAAGCCAAACAAATCCACAGCTTGTTTTTATTTTTTTATGGTTTTTTTTCTTCTTATATATATGAAAAATGACCAAGTGAAATATACAAAGCCATGTAACCAGAGCCAACCAAAGGAGGAGTGAGTTGGAGATCGGGCCGCTCCCTGGCTGCTGACACAGAATAATAACATTTAATTTCTAAAGAATGTGATGGCATTTAAATGGTTGTAAATAGCTTAAAAAAAAAAAAGAAAAAGTTTCATTCTTTAAAAAAAAAATGTCAAAATGACATATGATTCTCACCCAAATGAAAACACAATAGTTAGCACAAACATATACAGTCGAGCGTAAAAGAGATAAGACCTGGAGATAAATGTTGAGTCCTAAATGCGAAAGGTGATTCGGGTCCATCAAATTGGGCCAATCAAGTTTGACTTTCAACTTATTCGTTTTGGCAAGCAAGTCCAGACAACCGTCTATTTACACATTACATTTGTATTTGTGCTCTAGCACAAAAATGTGTTCTAAAGTTGATCATTTATCAGTTTCTTTTTATCATTATTATTGCCTCTAGATCTAAGTATTGTGGTCTAAACCTCGACTTAAATAATCAAATTGAATTATTTCCTCTGACAGAAATTCAGAGCAAATCTTTGGCACACTCACCTGATGACAGAGATTAATTTCAGTCTTCTTCTTCTTGTCATAAATTTGTGTGCACAAGGTACAAAATAAGCTTAATCTGCCTCTTTGACCAGAAACGTGAGGGCTCACTCTGGATAAAACAACTTTGCCATGTGTTAAAGGGAAAATTAATCATATTTTTTTTTATGTTTGAAGCTGTTAAAAAGTACAGGTTTTATCTAAACTGTTCTGGTCTTCAGAGATTAAGATGCCATCATCTGTTTATTGTCGTGTGAATAAAAGTTTGCTTTTGTTGAGGACTTTCGTGATATAAAAGGTTTTTTGTGGCCTCGTATTAGCTTTGATTTTTCTAAGCTGCTTGTTTAGTAAACATTTATTGACTTTTTTTTAATCAATAGATTCACACAGTAGTTTTGATTGCTGAAAAAAACATAGTATCATGATGCCGCAAATATAGTAATTTTGTTTTCATATAAAGATTCCACTTAATATGAAACTTAAGTAATGGAAGTTAACATGGAAGTTCCACTTAATAACATATTAAGTACCACTTAATAACGTATCTGATAGGATAAAAGGGCTCTAAAAAAACAAGTTCCTGGGCTAAATTTCAACTCCGGTCTGCCGCCGACTGGGACCCAAAATTATGTGTCTGGTTTTAGAGAGGTGAGAAAAATAAAAACTATTCAGGGAGCGGCAGTTGTGTGCTGACGAAAACGCCTCGACGATGTCAGAGGTCAAAGGAGAACGGGCAGACTGGTTTGAGGTGACTGGGAGACGACAGCAGCTTAAATAGCCACGAGCTACGGCTGTTTGCTCCAGAGACGTGGAGGAGTTTCTACCCCTTTGAAGAAGAGGTAAGCAATAAATTGACTAAACGTACGTAGAACTTTTTCTGTCACAATGACCACACTTTACACCCCATTCACCCTCATCTATGCACCAATTGGTAGCGACTTGGGGTAAAGTGCCTTGCCCCGGGGGCACATCAACATGTGACAGGAGGTAGCTGGAGTTGACGCTACAAGACGCCGCAGCTGAACAAGAAGTTTAAAAAACAAGCCTGGCTGGATAAGTGCAAATTTCAGCTGGATCGTTCAGAGAGTATTTCTAGAATTCAGTGCAAACGACGTGAAAACACGAATCCATCCCGATTCTTAACAACAGTTCAGGCAGCGGCTGGTTTCATGGTGTGAGGCTTTCTTTGCACAATCCAATCAACATAAACACCAATCGACCTGAGTTTGGTTGCTGATCATGTCCGTCCCTTAACGACCGTTTTAATGGCTACTTCCAGGTGAACAGTCCTCCATGTCACAAAGCTTCAATTGATCCCAACTTGGGATTTTACTACAGTCCAATGGCCTTCACTGTCACCGGATAGCAATCCAACAGAGACCTGAGTTACGTTTACTGAAACAACATTTTGCTGAAATGAAGTACTTTTAGGAGTAACTTTTCTACACAGTCATTTTTACTTTTGTACTTGTACTTTAGTGACATTTAAAATAAAGTGTCACTACTCAAACTTGAGTAGTTTCTGGATATTTGACCTACTTTCAGTAACTTCTCTGAATGAAGGGGTAAAAAACCCCAAAATGCATGAGATGCAGGCACACTTACAGTTCAAGTTAAAGTAAGATTTCTTTTAGTATATTTGTTTTACCAACTATTTCAATTTCATTGTTCATTTAACGTCATTTGGAAAAGTGTTTCTTCTGTCTGAAATAATTGCAATTATTCATTTACATTAACTTTTTTTTCCCTTTTAGTCTTTAAAATACCAGAACGTGTACATAACTTTAGTTTTTTGTCTGATTACATCATTTTTAAATGTTAAATCAGGTAATTTGATCAGTTACTCAGTACTTGAGTAACCTTTTTTCATCACATACTTTTTTACTCTTACTTGAGTAAATTCTTGGACAGCACGTTTTACTTTTACCTGAGTAAAAATATGTTTTCGTAGCGCAACTCCTGCTAGACTACAATCTCTACTGGATATCTTCATTTATTTTTTGTCCAAATATGAACACTGTCCACTGATTATGTGGTATCCTGCTTCACATCAGTGCCATTCAACTATAAAGTTTCTGTGCAAACTTGCAAATCGTGCTGAGGTGCCGAAAAGCTGACACTATTTTATTCCAAATGTGGACTGACCCAGAGGATTAGTGGCCGTTTCTTTTTTTTCTCTCTCTCTCTTCACCGCCTTCAGTTATCACACCTTTCCCCAGGTTCACTGGAGCTGCTTCATTCCCCAAAAGTAAGAACAAAACCTGTAAAGTCGCCAGTAAGAAGTGAGAGACAACGTAACGTACCCTCAGGCCAACACGTGGAACTTTCCTTTCGTCCAGGTAATATTAGTCAGTGGTAGTAATAAAACGAAGAGAACGCTTATGTGATTGCCAGTCCGACAAATATGTTTTCAAGTTACTCGTTTGCCAGGTCATGTGTTGTATGCTACATTTGGTCGAAACCGAAGAATGCAGCCGGGTCACACCCTGGGACACCGTGTACTAATTTAGCGGCTTACCAGATACCTTTTCAAATTTTCTGCCCCTCCCAAATGATTATAAATCCAAAACAAATCATGGAGTTGCTACTGGAGAATGCAGGAAGTTTTTCTGTCAGCCCTCAGAGTTTTTTTTTTTTTTTTTGCATAAGAGGGTTAATTTCCAGAAGTGCGTGACACTTTAGGCATTTCATGGGAACTTGATTATGGGAAAGCTGACAGCTGCTTTGGGAGTCTGCACTGTCCGTCCATCCATTATTTAAAACACTCTTATTATCGTCTGTGGGGTCACCACCGGGGCCCAGGTGCCTCCCTCCAGCGGTCAACGGGGGAGAGTTTGAAATATGACTGTCATTAATGGATTTCAAAAATAATCATATCGTTTAGACTTAAATGTCATCCTCTAAAGGGCTTTGAAGCTACTTTTAAAACTTTTTTTGTAAAATTAATCCACTCACTTTATATACAGGGATAAAATGAACACAGGAAAATGTCAATATTTTATTGCTTGCAAAGATTATAACAAAGTGAAATTCTCATCAATGACGGCAACAACCCAACTAATGAACAACTGTTTGTAATCAATCCAGAAAAAATTGGTTCTAAAATTAACGTAAAAGATGTGATAAAAAATTTAACATACTTGCAGAAGTGTATTAAATATTTTGTGGAAACTTTTTTATTTTTATTTTTGGTAACTTTAAGACATGGAGAAGCCTTGGATCTTTGACTTTCTTTCACACAAACTGTCTTCAAATCTTTCTTTGCATATTCATATCATCCCATCGATTTTCATAGTTATACTTTTATTTGTTTTTAAATACTAATCATAATTTTTCTTGGCTGTATGTATGTTTGTTTTTCTGATATTTATTTGTTGTTGTCTATGAATCCACTTCCATCAATTCTTATGAAGAATGTTTACATTCTGCATTTCTATATCTGTCACTCCTTCGATCACACGAGGTCTGGCAGCACAGTGTGTCTCAAGGAAGCCAAAAAACATTTCCTTCCTACCTGCAGAGTTCATTTCTGCCACAGTTCTCACCTTAATGTGACGGCAACAAGAGACGTGAGGCAACAGATCCGAGTTCTTTTGTTGCACCCCATCGGTTTGTTCTTCTCCACGTTTTTTTCATCCTGTTTACTCACATTCCAGTCAGTGTTTTCTAACTCCAGAAGACAAGTTTGACTTTTGAGCCTCTCCTGATGTCATAAACTTAAATATACAGAAAGCAGAATTAGTGGGTTTTCTTCCTAAAGAAGGTTGTTTATTTTTTATAAAGCAACGCAGTGAAAATGTACGTTTTATTAAGATTTTTGTCAGTGTATATTAGAGAACAAAATAAATCACCCCATGTAATTTTTAAACCCCGGTTCTTCGAGCCACTATTAAAACTTGCATTATAAAACCTATCCATCACTGTGTACGCACTAAGAGTCTCGGTGTGACATGTCTTTCTGACAGATTTATGTTCTCCCCTCTGGGTGTCAGCTGGCTGACTGACAGATGTTCTTGTAAAGTGTAAGTTAATTACAAAGACTCAACATTTTTAGCAGTTGCTGTAACTGTAAACTGTTAAAGGCACACGGTGTTTTCTCCCCTCTTTACTTTCTTTTACGACATGTTTGCTTTTTCTGCGGAACAAAATGCTGACGCAGCGCTGCTCCAAGCTAGCACGACGGGAGGGGCAGCACGTGGTCACGGTAAGGAAAGCTTCTCGAAGCCCCGCAAGTCAACACACCCACTGTCGTGCCTCACGTGCAAGCTCACAAACATCAACACAGAAAGAAATCTTATTATACACGCAAACGACACACGATTTGCGTCACGCTCTTATCGCAAAGCGATGCGTGTTTGGAACGCACGCCCCCAAAGCACGGCTTGCCTGCCACCATCCGAACACGAAAACATCTCTGTACATGTCAAAGGTTCATCAGGTAGCAAGGTGTAATGTTATTTTCCTCCAGGCTGAGCTTTTGAACCAGCAGATGATTAAAGAAAGGTGTGATAGATGACGTGAAGAGAGTGATGAGGATATTGGCAGGAGGAGAGGCGTTAATGAGACAAAGCCGAGAGGAGATGATTGACAGCTCTGACCTTAGCGTAACATTCCACACAAAACAATTCTTCCATGATATTTTAAACTGTACGAAACCACTAGACGAGCTCGTGACGAGTTTTCATGTCTGGGAATGTACATCTGGGCGCTCTCGCATGTATACATGCAGACGACTGGAGACAAAAGGTCGAGTTAAGGTAAAGTGCAAAGGTGGTTGCAAACGGGGATAGAGCAGAGCCCAGAGGCAGCAGGCACACAGGAAGATCTGCAGTAGCAGCAGCAGCACACAACTCAGGCTGAGGGGCAAATAGCATCCAGTTGAAACATGTCACAGCTTAAAAAAAATCTAAAATGCCCTTTAAGCGAATCAGGCTCCAAGACCTTTTAGAAATTAAAAGGTGTTTGAAGATACAATCAATTAATTAAAACATATATGGACGTCAGGATTTTTTTAAATGTACATAAGAACAAAACACTTGGACCTGCAGTGCCTGCTTGATAAAGTTTTCTGAGTAAACTTTTTAATTTTTGTTGTAAAGTTTACCTCTGAATATATACACTGCTCAAAAAAATAAAGGGAACACTCAAATAACACATCCTAGATCTGAATGAATGAAATATTCTCACTGAATACTTTGTTCTGTACAAAGTTGAATGTGCTGACGACAAAATCACACAAAAATTATCAATGGAAATGGAGGCCTGGATTTGGAGCCACACACAAAATTAAAGTGAAATGTTCCC
The DNA here is from genome assembly GCF_051168715.1 of Poecilia mexicana. Lineage (NCBI taxonomy): Eukaryota > Metazoa > Chordata > Actinopteri > Cyprinodontiformes > Poeciliidae > Poecilia > Poecilia mexicana. Next base: position 9,770,108 of record NW_028263384.1, read on the forward strand.
TTTATTTTTTTGAGCAGTATATATATATATATATATATATATATATATATATATATATATATAAAACTGTTATATCATTTTTTCTTATTTTACCTTTCATAGTACATTTGACTACAGTGAACATTGTTATTTTATTCTATGAACTACTGACAACATGTCTCTGAAATTCTAAGCAAAAATGTAGTATTTATTTGCAGAAAAAGAAAAATGATCAAAATAACGAAAAAAGATGCAGTGCATTCAGACCTCGAATAATGCAAAGAGAATAAGTTCATGTACATTTAGAAACAAAAACACTAATGTTTAAACGAGGAATAGTTCAGAAAACAATATTTGGTGGAATAACCAGGAGGTTTACAGTGGGGCTCGGTACTATTTTTTCCAGAGCTGTACATTACTGAAGCAAAATGTGATATGAAACATGGGAAATTCAGATTCAGTATGGAGCACAGAGGAAGTGTTACTTACTTAAAACAAGTTCCTATACCTCGCCACAGAGCTACCTGTAAGCACTAAGACATTCGCACTAGAAACAGGATCAAAAATACTTGGTAAAGATTTAGTGTTCTTGTCATGCATTCATTCCTGCTGCCTTGCAAAGCTGCTTTTGCAGAAGAGCAGATCCTTTTAAACGTCGGGCTGTCTTCCTCTCCACATTTTGGCCTTTCATAATGTCTGGCCCACGTACCGATAAGCTGTTCTTCCATCTGGCAGAAACACGGACAGCCGTACAAAGACGTGAGAACGGGAAAATGACTTTTTGGGGTCACACGTCATTTGAGAAAAAATAATTCAATGTTTTCTTTTTATTATTATTTTTGCGACTTGGCCGTATAAAGACGCAGGTCTTAACGCGGAAGACGTGCGTCACACCAGAGCAAGGTGGAGCAAAAACAAATAGACAACTTTATCTTTTCTCACTCTTGCTGGTGCCTGTCCCTCTTGCCCTCCTGTTGGGTGGCAGAAATGGGGTCTCTTACTGTGCAACACGGATGCCGTCAGGGATTCTCCCCCATGCAGCAGAGTGAGACCCATCTCTCAGCATCTTGGACCACAGGAGTGAAGACATATTTGGAAGCGATTTGTCTGCCCCTCTTTTTCCTCTCGGAAACACAAAAGGTTGCTTGAAGAAAGTTTGACGTTTTTGGGTTAGGATTAGGTTTAGGTTCAAGGGTTACGCTCGGGTTCGACACCTCGCTGTAAAGGGCAAGTGCATACTCAAAGTCTACGAAGGCCCCGACAAACACAGCTAAACGCCGACGCATACACACACGGAGCTATTAGAGTGGCTTGGCAACTCCAGGAAAAAAAAGGCCACAAAATATCTTGTTCGCACCTTTCCCCAGACAGCCTGTCCACAAAGTGCTTTTCTGTGTAAGAAGGTAGGACGTGTGCGTGTGCGCATGTTTGTGTTAGCATGACCCCCCTCCTGCAGACTTGGCTATGCTACCGACAGAGAGTTGACGTGGACATGGCTGAGTGTGTGTCTCAGTTATGATAGGGGAAGCAGTGAAGTGTGTGTGTGTCTGTGCGTGTGTGTGTGTGTGTGTGCGTGTGGCTAAAGCAGCTCTTCCTCCACTCTGGTCCAACGACCATGTTCATGTCAGTGCAGTTTTTCTGTTCCTCATACGGGATTTTCTTCTGGAAAAGTTTATCGTGAAAGGGAAATTTAGCAGGAAAACACCCACATATGGCAAAAACAATCAATAAAAAGAAATACCTAAAAGACAACCAACTTAGTTGGAGTTCCTTATATGATTTATAAAAATATACAGGAAAGATTATGCCGTTTTGACGTTGATACTGTATGTCTAAATAAGTAAAGGTCTAATAAACTTGTAGTAAGCTTCTATCTACACTTTTTTCGGTCTACATTTTGTGTTCAAATTTGTTTATCTATTTTTATTACTTTTGTTTATTTTTAAGCATTGTGTGTTTCTTCTTCTTCTTCTTTTATTTTACTTATGTATGGAAAGGTTAAACATGAGCAAAATAAATAAAAAACTAACCTACTTTTTACATTTGACTCAAAGTTGCTTTAAAAAGTTTGATTGTAGACCAAATAAAGCTCATAAGAAAGTAAAAATAAAAAACAGATTGCATTAGCAAACACTCAGATTGAGTAGATGAGGCAGGTTGCTGTTAATCTTGAAACCAGTTTTGCTTTGTTTTTCCTCCCACACATATTTAAGCACAAGGCTTTGTCTCAGAGGAAGAGAAGATTTTTTCAATTAAATCACTTTAAAACAAGAGATCTGTGCTGTTCCAAGTCTGTCTTTTTAGTCAGTTTAAAAAACAAAAAGATGTGTGAAAAGATGCTTCTCTTTTATTATTTTTCTTCTGAAGTGGTTCTGTTGTTTTGAGAAAAAAAGCCGGATTTTAGTTAATGTCGGAGGAGTAAATGGTGGTGAAAACAGATCAATACAAATGGTGTATTATGGACCAAACTACATCGCTTTGCAATCGTTTCACTCTCCTCAAATATTTCCACCTTTGGCGGCACAACAACCAACAACACTTAATGTATTTTAAACCTTTTGCTCCCCAAGTGGACTCTGTTCATTCCATCATTCCTAAATTGATTTTGTTTTGTGGTTTAAAAACTTTCAGACATTTTCCTTCTAGTTCATACTCCTAGTCTGTGTTGGTTTGTCACGTAAAATCCAAATAAAGTTGAAGTTTGTAGTGATTAAATGTTGAACTACATGAGGCAAGTGAATATTTTTGCAAAGTCCTTTTTATCCTTGGAAAACTTTTTCTTTTTTCTATATAGAGCAAACCAGAATACTGACTTAAAATTCAGGAGTTAACATTAAATATGAGAAGAGAACAGAAGCTCACGTCATCTTTTTGTTTCTAAAATAAAGTCCCTGGGAAAAGTTTCTCTACTATCCGTCCTGTCATTTACATGCACATGAAAGAACAGGGTAAACATTCACACACACAGAGAAATTTACTGACAGAGAGAATGACTTTCAGCTTGCCAAGTCCTGATTGGGGAAAGGCTGGGCACAAACTCAAAAATCCAAACTTGCTCCAATCAGTGAACGCATCAAAGAAAAGAAAAGACGTAAACAACAACATTCTTCAGCGTGGAGTCTGCTACAAAGTGAAGACTCAATGTATCGGTGAGTTTAGAAGGTAAAGCAAACATTATTTTTTTATGACGTGTCCAAACCCGTCTGCGGCTCACTCATTTATGCTGCGTGAGAGCAACAGACACTTTCATCAGAAAACACAAGGGGGGGAAATAGCATAATAAAGGACTGGAGTTCTTTTTAGCTCGAAATCTCATTCTGCCATGAAATTAAATAAACTGGAAATGCTGACAACCTTTTGGAAATCTCAGATTTAAAGTAAGGATCTACATTTTCTAGGGAAAACATACAGAGGTTCTCTTAAAGTTACTCATGAGTGTAATTATAAGTCATCTAAGATGCTAACAACACATTAGCATCCACTCAGTCAATCAATCAATCAATCAATCAATCAATCAATCAATCAATCAATCAATCAATCAATCAATCAATCAATCAATCAATCAAGTTTATTTGTAGCACATTTCAGCAACAAGGCAATTCAAAGTTCTTTGCATCATAAAAACACAAAAATACAAAGTCATAAAAAATATTTAAACAATTCAGAATCATCATTATGGTTTTGTCATGTTTTTATCATTAGGTTTTTATTTAAAACAGTAACTGGCAAAAGAAACAGTGAAAGTAATCAAAATGTTGTTTTACGACAACTGCTCTTTAACGCAGCAGAATCACAATACTTCCGTTCCCAATAGAAAAAAATAAAAGTGGATCGTATGGAGGAAAGAGAGAGGAAACTATTTAAAGTTAACACTGTTTTATGTTCCTGTATGACTGTAATCACCTGCAGTCTTACAGGAAGCTGATCATAACTTTTGAAAAAAAATCGAATATCGGAGCAGAGAAGCCAAATTTGTGCATCTCTGACATATAGAAAGAAACAAAGACAAGAATCAAGAATCTCCCTCTTAAGGAGAGAGAGAGAAAAAAATCTTCCGTAGTTTGATGTTGCAATTATCAATTATTAATTCAAGGGTATTTCTCCAGCTGATGTGGCAGTGGTGATAAGATGCAGTGTCACGCTAGTAGTTCCTTCCTCCAACATGACTTATCAAAGATGCTGGGAGAGGCAGCCATGACTTTCGGAGGTTCTCAGAGAATCCATCGCTGTAATCGTAATTGTTTGTAGATCAAGGACTCCACATTTAATTGGCCCGTCTTGAAGTTTAGCAAAGGAAAAAAACAGGCTGGTTAGTAACGGTGTGTGTGTCTGTGTATGCATGCATGTATCGTTTTAATATGAAAACTTTTAAATGTATAATAATGTTTAACCTGTCCATAAAGGCATCCAAGGTGATGTAGCAAATCACCTTGGATGGATGTGTGTGTGTGTGTGTGTGTGTACGTGTACGTGTGTGTGTGAGTGTTAAAGCCGTCCCATTGCGACGGAATTGAAATGCCTCAACAGCGACAGTTTGTCCGGCTGCTTCCCTCCACTTAATAGTTCTACTGTGGCGGTATTAATGTGAGGAGGCCCGGCTTTTTAAAAACTATTTAAAGGAACGCACCTAAATCATAGTGTGCGGAAAATGACCATGTTAATGAAAACAACGTTGCCCTCAGCGCTGCCCTGCAGGCAGTCCTGGGACTCGAGGGAGTAGTCGGGAATTCAGGGTCCACAGGGTGCAGAATAATGACCACGGAAACCTGGACTGGAGAGTGCATGCTTGTTATGCAAAAAAGGCAGGACTGGTAGCCTAAGGCCGCGAGGGGAGGAACATCCATACATAAACATAGGGAGGGGACAGCTGTTCCTTAATAACCTCTGGTAAATGGTGCCTGAGGTAATTAAGGTGCGCAGTGGGAACGAGAAAGACAAACACACCGAGGTTTGCCCAGGGACCAGGCAGCTTTTTCAACAAAGAAGTTCGGAGATCAGAAGGAAAACGATTGTTCGTAGAGTTACCAACCATACATTTTTGTAAACAACAAAAGTTACTAAAATAGTTCCTCATGTGTAGAACAACGCTTTATGATGTGTCTGTAATATTTGCTGTAAAAAGTTATTTGATAGAGATAAAAAAATAAAAAAAATCTACCATCCCAACAAGACGCAATGCCTCCAATGACAATATGATCCAAGAGATGTAAAGGTTGTTTTCTTTTATTTGTTTTTTTTTTTTTTTTTACATAGAAGACAGGCAACAATTGAGCAAAAGCTTCATAAGAAGAACATCCCTTTGCTCTACAGTCTGGAAGAGAGCAGCTGTTTGGGTAAACTGAAGCCTCATTTCTATTGAGCAGTACGACATGGGTTTTCCTGCACCCCCAATCGGCAGGGCTATGAAGCGCCACCTTAATCGTACTGTACCATTGTCCTGAAAACCTAAAACTGAAGGAGATCCAGGAGTGGTGGAGTACAAGTAGATTGTAAGGGGATAGCTTTTACAATGGAAACAGACCAAACCGATTACCAATCCGCACCAACCCATGCCGTATCATCCAGTGGAACGAGACCACATGAAAGGACTCAGTACTCCATTAAACTTGCTTCATTTGTTTATGCTTAGACCCATTTACCATGCATATCTCTACAAGCCAGCATACGAGGCAGGATAGTAAACTCTGAGTGCATGGCAGTCAAAATCTATGAATCTACCAAATATTGCATCCAAGTTGATATAGAGATGAGATTTGATATGTTGTGCAAGGCTTGTTAAAGTCTACCAAAAGTCGCCAGGTGAGCAATTTGATTGTTCTTTAATAAAACCCCACAGTAGAAATCCATACTTTCTAATTGGCTGTAGGATCTTTTTGTTGTCAGGGTACATTTACCAGTGGAAAAACAACATCTCATTGGACAGTAACTCTTCATGTCATTTCTGTATTTGGTAATTAACATGTTATCAAGTTATTTCTGTAATCTGAATCTATTCATAAATAAAAGACAGTTTTTTTATGAAAGATCCAACAAATAAAGGTGTGTGACTTTGATTTTTAACTTTGGTGTGGACGTTTGCTTCATCTTACAGTAATCTGTGTGGCTACTATAATCTACGTGTGGTGCAAACCCCTGCTGTTGTCTTAATATCTCTGCTTAACACCGATGTGAGTTTTGTGCGGCAGCCGATGAATATTCACCACTACAACAACCCAAGGTGTTGTTTCGCACTAGCGTGTGTGTGTGTGTGTGTGCGTGCGTGCGTGTGTGTGTGTGTGTGTGTGTGTTTTTTAACATGCAAATGGGTTGTGTTTTAGATGCTTTTGGGAGGGGGGGAAAAATGGAATAAAAAGATTGCCGTCAACAACAAGCAGCGATAAATGTGATGATGATAGTGATGATGGTGACAGATTTGATGATAAGACAACAGCTGTCACTGATGATGACTGCCATGACAGTGATGCTTCCTTTGTGAGTGTGTGTGCGTGTGTGTTTTCCTGACTTATTTTCCTCAGCCTAAGATTGAATTCCACGGCAAAAAAACCCCCCAAAAAAACGCGCGTCGCTAATCTTTATAAGAATGTCAGGTGTGTGCGTGTGTGAGTGCGCGTGCGAGCGTTGATTACACCCTCTTCGCCAACATCGAGAGCCGACATTTCTGAAGTGCGTGTAATTATAGTGAGCACACAGCCTCCTAAGCATCCTGTCAATCTGAATCAAAAAAGAACCCACACATGTACACATGCATGCATACACAAAAAAAAGAGAAAAACTATTGTGCTTTGAGTGTGTCCCTTCAAGTGCGTGTAATTAGCATGTGTGCGTGCGCGCGCGTGTGTGTCTGCGTGTGCTTATGTGGGTGTCGGATTTTAGCCCTACACTTGCTGTCCTAAGTGAAAATTTGGCTCCAGAGACACACATGCATGTCAGCACAGGGCTCGCTCCTTGCTCCTCCTCTTTCACAATGTCAAAACTTGGCTTGCATGCGCACACACACACACCAACACACTCGCGGTTAGATGCAGATTGACAGTCAGGTGTTAAACAGAGGGTATACCGATTACCCTTTTAGCTTATAGCACAATTATGGTCTCGATGAGCATCTTGGCCCGAGGCCATGGCTGTCAAAACTGTCCTGTTGCCTGAGAATCCAAGACACGGAGACAGAGGTGTGTTCGCCAAGGAGACATCAAAGGTGTCAAGTGAAAACCCTGGATTAGATTCAATGACATTGCATTTTATAGTTCATTGTCAACATCTTTTGAAAGTTTAACAAGAAAAAAAAATCAGTTAGAGCTAGACACCAGGAGCCACTTAAGAGTTAGGAAAGATTATTGCTGTTGTTACACTGGTTTCTACACTGGTCCAGAACTGGTTTGTGGGAATTCTGCTACATTATTTTCTGTGAATAGTCACTGAACTTGTTCTGACCTAAACAGGAACCTAAACACTTTGTACACGTGGGAAAAAAACTCTCATGTCAATCAAAGCTTTCAAAGGAGTCACACCCACAATGGAGTGCAACTGGTAACATCATTATAATACAATAATTCCTCTGACTGCAACGAAAGAAATTACGTTCCAGAGCTTATTCGTTCTTCCTTTTGCCATTACATTGTCTCAAATCGCGCTATGATTGCAAGCTGCCTTCTGAAAGTATTCATGCCCTTGAATGTTGTCACATTGCGTGCATATTGCTCTGCATGGAGTTTATGATATTTAGCAGCACCAAGTAACATGTAATTTGTTAGTTAGCAGTATAAGGACACACACTTTTAGAATTCAGCCTGCCTGAGACCCATCTTTGTAGAACCACTTTTTGCTTTTGCAGCTAAAGTTTGCTGGTGTTTTCTGGCTCTGCCTCTACCAGCTTTAAACATCTAAAGACTGAATTTCATCCCATCTTTCTTTACAGGGTAGCTCCAGTTCAGCCAGATTTAATTGATTAAAAATACACTTTCAACCCTCAAAATGGACTTCTGGACTTTGACTGGGCTGTTCCAAAACAGAACCATTCCAGCGTAGCTGTGGCTATTTGTTCCTGCTGGAAGTTGAACTTTCACCCAGGTCTCAAGTGCTTTGCAGCCTATAACAGTTTTTTCCCCCCAGTATTGCTCTGTATTTAGCTCCATCCATCTTCCCATCAACTCTGGCCAGTTGTTTCATAGTTTTTCTGCCAAATCTAGAATTTTACATGGAGGCCAGAAAAACTTAAAGGACTACAAAAGTAAAGGGGCAGAATGCAAATGGAAATGTTTCTATATTTTGACAAACATTTATTCACACTTATGTATTGCTTTGTTTTGGCCTGTCATGAAGTCCTAATAAAATATAATGAGGTTTGTTGGTGCAACGTTATAGAATTTGAAATAGTATGGCTTCTCTCACAAGCCTGTAAGCTCACCATTTCACAGCTTAGCCCACTTTAGCTCAGTAGTTTCAAAGGCTTCCTTCACTGCCTCCTTCCAGAGCATTTCTGAGATCCACACTAATTTTTTTACTTATTCAGAAATCACATTTTCAGTTTCTAGCATGACAAATTTGTAGACAACAGCATGCTGATTTTTTATTTTTTAGCTTTATCCTCAATTTCGTCTGTTTTCGATACCTTTAAGAGTTCTTTTTCTTTCTCATTATCCTTCAGACTCCTTCAATTAGATGTATTTATCACAAAGAAATCTCCAATCCATGTTATTTCAAGTGCGTTGTGCTCCTTTATGTTCAGAGTTGTTTTAAATTGCTGTTTCAAAATGGGCTATTTATCTCGAAAGAGATGCTTTTATTACATTTTTTGATGCGAGGCAACAAAAGCTGTTTTGCTGGTCAGCGTACGTCGTTCAATCTCTACACCTCACTGTACGATGTTTCATGTGTTAAATATATTCATGATGGAAAACCCCGGCGGCGGCTGTTGCTGCTTGAGTTTCTTCACCTCGCTTTCTCTCTCTCTCGCAACAAAATAAACAGGAAGATAGCGAGAGGAGGGTGGCGGGAGCAGATAGAGAGCGGGGGAGTCAGGAGTGGGTGAGAGATGCGGTAAATTACATTGTCAATTCAAATCCTGCCACTAATGCATCTCATTGAGCGCGCGACGCCGTCATCCCGGATGCTCAGTTATCTGCGTCGGTGCAGCCAGCGCAGGGAGGCCGCCATGTTAACAGCTCGGCGGAAAGGCAGCTCAAAGTTCCGCTATCCGACATGCTCTGAGTCTAGAGGAGAGAGCGTGGACGGCGGAGATGAAGCGGACACGTTTGGAAAAAAAAAAAAAAAAAAATCGGCTTTCCCACATGAGCAGGTCTGAGAGGCTGTAGAGCCGTTTCAGGCTAATTGAAGCTAACGCCTGGCCTTCATCCCGATACAGCTTTTTCCCTAAAATTATATCAGCCCCGCAACTCATCTCCTGTACCTCACACACACACGCACACACTCACATAACTGACTCCTGCACACTCCCAAGTCGCTGCTCTGCACTTTTCCACACTTAGCCCGCTTGTAGCTGTCATCCTGTTTCTCTCCCTAACCCCCACCGCCAGCCGCCATTCCCATTCCTCGTCCTAGAAACTATTTCAAAATCAATTATCTCAGCAAACCAGCTGGAAGGAGTTGGTGCCAGCCACTTACTCTTCAAGTGAATAACTTATTTGAAATTCATTACTGTGTTGAGCGCCGCAACAGGGCCCTCCAAGTCTCTGCTTTTCCCTCACAGTTCGTCTTCCTTTACATAAACTAACTACTGCACCAGACTTATCTTTTTTTTTCCTTCCTCATGGCTTCGCCTCCCCTCCTCTTCAGTTTTAACCAGCGAAGCATACACACAATATACATACCGAGTTCCCTTGATTGGTTCGGCTCATTTCATTGCTCATGCAGTCGTTGCTGTTTTCCTGCTACTGAGTCCCGAAGGCCCAATAATGGATGTTAAATATGAACATACGCTATTTGCCAAAGTATCAATAATCCTTGAACTGTTTTACTTTGTCACAACAAACTGAAGTATTTTAGAAGGATTTTATTTGGTCAACCAAGCACATAACAGCTATGTGTCGAGTAAAGGAACCTCACGTCGCCCTGAACACACCTTCATCAACATGATGGTGAAGGTGTGGCAGCATCACGAGCATCATGGGGATGTTTTTCCTCAGCAGGTAGAAGACTGTCTGGAAACTGTCAGTATTTTCTGATGTCAATTGGGGAAAAGACAGCACCGAGTGACTCTCCACGCAATAACCATGTTTTGCGCTGTGCTAAACTAGGCCTACGTAGACTTCAGCTCCCATTTCGAAGAGGAAGTACGCTCAGGTGGCGCTTACCTGCTCTGGTAAAGTTGAATTTTGTTGCATTTTGACCGCAGTGTCCTGCAACAGCAGCCAACAGAGACAAGATATCAATTAAACAACTCCAGCAGAAAGCAGCCAGTCATGAACTCCTTCACAATGCTCTCTGGATCACAAGGTCTCATCATGTAATCCTTATCTCCCTCACTATAGCAAGTGCAGTTTTGCTCTCAGCTGTGGATGTACACAGTGCAGCTCCATTAGTGTTGTGTTCAGCTCTGCAGGGTTCACTGCAGAGGCAGCAAAAGTATTTAGACAGTAGCTGTTAGAGCTCATCTACACACTAAGATGTACTGGAGCTGTTGCTGAATAAATATTTACATCATACTTTTTAACTTTTTGATCTGCAAAAACAAAAACAAAAAAACCCTCCAATAAAAGACATTGTGAGATATGGATACTTTTGAAATGTTCTGTCAGAGTTGGCCTGAAAACTCTGACCTCAATCATGATTACAGCTGGCAAAGGTTTACGTTTGGTCACTGTCTGTTACTCAAGCCCGGCCAAGCGCTCATCATTACTCTTCTTAAATGTCTCATCAGCGCTTTTTGAACAACAGCGAACATAAACAACCAGAAAACATAAATGACGCAGAGAGACGGAAGCACAATGAGCCTTATAAAAGGGCATCCTTGTCTCACGAATAGTTGAACTTGAGTCAACTTTTGAATAACACAGTCATCCAGTAAAATCTCACTGGTCAGCACTCGGTGGGATTATATCCTTGTGTCTCTTGATGTAGTTTTGTGCAAAACGTTTAGCCCGTCTTTTGTAAGCGACAGTCAATTTTGGCAACTTGGTGTTTTTAACTGATTTGCGCAAAAAAAAAAAAATAAATAAAAATAAAAAATCTGTGACAGAATAAGTGTGTTTATCTCATTTTTTTCTCTTCAAGTAAACAATTATATTGGAACAACAGTTTCAATACTGCTGAGTGAGAGCAGCCGCTCATCTGTTAATTAAAAACATTCAATAATGGAAGCTTTATTTCATTAAACAGAGAAAGAAAAAAATAACAGAACAGGGAGCTTTGTGATGTGTTAATGGCGCAAGTGTTTTGGCTTTTCTTTCTTTAATTTGCCTATTCTTCGCCCGCCTGCTGTTCTCTCCATCCTTCCATACATCTTTTGGTGGAGGGGAGGAGGGTAAATGAGTGTGACAGGGGCTGTCATGTATGTTCCCGTGAAGGGCCAGTGCAGGGACAGGAGGTGTCATTTCCTTACATCTCTCTCTTTCCGCCACCAGCTGGACTCTCCTTCTCTGTCACACCCTATATCTCTCTTGACCTTTTTTGTCTTCAGCTTCTTTCCTTTCGACATGATTACTTTATGTTATTCGTTTTTTAGCCTTCCTTCCTTCCTTATTTAGTTCTCCTGTTTATTATAAGACGTAGTCTTAAAAAAAAACAGGATTTCTGAATGTTGGTTTTCCACACAATAATACACAAAGGTGGAGGTGATTTTATGCTCAACAAAGAACTGACAGCCCATTTATTCATAGCCTTAAATAGCTAAGTACTCGTCTTTTTTCACCTTTGTCATTTTTGCATTTTACCCAACTTTTTTTAAACAAAAAAAAAGGTGTTACACTCATTTTCATTCATGTCAGATTGTTTTTCTTGCCCGGTTTCACTACCAGTAATTTAAAAAAAAAAGTTTTTCATTGAACCTCCCTGCAAGAATATTTCAAACAAGTTTCTAGGGGTGTTAACTTTACGGGGAACGTTGAACCTAACTGTGCTTTTTACATGACTGACCTTTAACTGAGGCATGCTCCTGCTGGTTATCATTAGATTTATCAAACGTTTCAGCTCTTTAAGTTGAAAAGTGTGAAAACATTAACCCTTAAAGGTAAGTGCTTGGTGACTGCTGTGTTTTTGGAAAGTTTTGCCTCATTAAAATAATTTTTAAAAACTTACAATGTGGAACATGGAGATAATCAAACAAATGTAAATAAGCCTACAAACCCTAGGTTTCCAGTGCAAGGTGAAATGCTGAGTCATGACATCCTGTCCTATTGAACACTGACGACTCTCCAGTGCAAACAGGCGTCCAAATCACAAGTGGAAGATGAACAATAGGAGTCTTTGTTTTACACTGAAAACCTGTCAAAGCAAACTCTGAGGACCCCTGGGTTGACTGTCCTGGTGTGCCTGACCCAAATGTGGGGTGAATACAGATTTGTGCACCAAATTCACTCCTTTGCTTTTCCGTAGCAACCACAAATGCAAGAAAAACAAAATAAATAAAAAAAACACCGCTAACAACGGACACTTGAGTTAAAAAAAAACTCAAGTGACAAACAAAATTCAAGATCTTTAAATTCATGACAATGAAAACCTATTGGGTATGGATGACACATGGTCCAAATAACACTTACTAATAATGTGTGGTGACCTTCCTGTGAAAAACAATTAAAATATTAATCTTTCTAGCATCTCACATCTTCAGTTAGGGACTACCCTCTTTACAGTTGTAGATGAAATGTGCTCACTGATGGAAATGTTGATTTTGACCTTAATTTGGACTTCTAACTAAAAGGTGCCAATACAGGTTGAATAGTCTCAGTTCACTGTGATAAGACAGTAAAGTAGTGGATTAAAGAGCAAGCAGTGTGAAACTCTCTCTACTGGTATACTGTAACGATAGAAATCGTTTTCTCACACTTTTTTTTCTCGGCACGAACCAACGGCTCCCGTCTTCCAGCCGTTTGATCCGTTCAGTACGCATGTGGAAATGTGACGGTGAAGCTCACAAATTTAATAAATATATGCATGCTCGCACTTGTGTTGAACTCTTGAATTACCAATCCTGCTGCATTGTGTGCATCCATGTGACTCCTGCCTCTAAGCCTCTGGGCACCTCAGCAGCAGGAAATCGGTCAGCAGACCCATCACGGAACAAAATGGGGTCAAATTGGCCTTTCAACTGGCCCTAATCTCCCAGTCCTTCATAAAACCCACCTGCCGCTCCGCGTCGCACCTCGACAAGACAAGTAGCTCCTTTCAAAAATCTGATGAACTCAAGAAAAGATAAAAAAAAAATACCCAACCAAACTCGGGTTTATTCTGAGTCGATCTCGGAGCGTTGTATTAGCTTCTCATTTGTCTGTTGGTTTGTGTGATTCGGGATATCATTTTTTTAATTTTATTTTTTTACCTTTATGCACATCCCCTCTCAGTTGCTTTCAGCTCAGCTTGAATGGGTTTTGTTTGCATTGCGAATGAGTGAGGGGGAGTCACGATCGATGCCAGACCCATTATGGGACACACTTTAAGTAGAGCAGCCCCATTTTAGCAATTTGGCAGTAGCCAAAGCGCACATGTGGAATTATTTGATCAATAGCCTTGTAGCTTGATAGAGAGGAGTAAATTATATGATCAATGTTGTGTACAGTGTCTGTACCTGCTCACTTCGAGAGTTTCTGTCTTTTTTTGTGTGTGTGTGTGATTCTTTCTGTGTTTGTGTGCAGACATACCAGCGCTCGAGTCGCTGCTTTTGTCTGCACATTGTTGCCGCTGCACCGTTTGCTTTCCTTCTTATTGAAATAAAGGCCTTGTTTCCTGAGGCTCTTTGTGTTTTCTTTGTGTGTGTGTGTGTGTGTGTGTGTGTGTGTGTGTGTGTGGGGGTGTGTGTGTGTGTGTGGGTGTGTGTGTGTGTGTTTGCTTTCGGGCATAATATGCTATGTTTGACAGTGGAAACAGAGAGGGATATCAAATGGCAGAGATGAAAATAGAATGAATGGGGTAGTTGAAGAGACTAGCTAAATTATTGATGTGTATCATCGTGTGCATGAACACACAACACACTCAGTTATCTTCTTGGCTATTCACCTCTGATAACTCACTCTCATTGCTTCACAAACAAGAGCACTTCTCCTACTTCAACATGTATAATAAATATCCGTACAACACGTCATTGGGAGCATATTTCAGTCCTCGCACAGAGCCGCATACGACATCCACATCGTAACGAGACACATGGCCGTTTTCTCTCTGTGTCTGACGATAAATCAGACTGAACCATTCCAGCTTTGGGTCCGGTATTTTCTGGAGATTTTATTTTATTTTTACTACAATCAGAAGATTAACTATGCCTTTAAAGAATTTGGGGAAGCCCAGGCGAGGATGTCCTTGTAAGCTTTGTGTGCCAGGCAGAGAACATCATCCTAAATGAGAAGCACACTGTGTCACTGTGAGCCAAACCTGTTCTCCCCCTCACCTGTGGTGGCGCTGCACCAAGATCCACAGAAGGAAACAACATGAAAACCTCTGTAGAAAACGCAGGGCACTACTTCCTTCTTCATGACATTGAAACAAAAATGGAGTGGGGTCAGATGTTAGCGATCGTAGGACTTTTCTTTTGTTGTCGGTCAAAAGACCACGACCCGTTCCTCCCACTAGGGTTAGACGCGTGTGTTTGTTTTAGTCATATTTTACCCAGAATTCCCTGCTTCCTGTTTTTGGAGCCATCTCCACTCCATACATTCCTTACAAGCATTCAAACTGCGCAAGAGTTCACTTCAACCAAATCAAAACCTTGGTTTTTCGGCGGACCACAGTTTGGTTTTTTGGTTCAAACCAGAGTACGATTACGCATTCACACCTCCTCAAACTTTCTAGATAAACAATTAAGGCGGACTAAACAGGGATGGTGTGAATGCACCCCAAAACATGTATGTACCAAGAAAACCCTGACATGTTCTGAACATGTTTTCACTTCTGTACAAATGCAGCACAGACAGGAGCCAAAGAATTGTGTGCGCCGAGCATCTCATGAGTGGAAGATGCTCGAGAACACAAGATAACTTTTCCAGTGACGCAAACATACTCCCCTACTCTGAGTCAACGTCTGTCTCAGTGGATGAGATCACTCCTCCGTCCTGTCAGTCTGAAACATCACCTGAGTGCATCGCCCGAGCGCGAGCTGCATACATCAGGGTCGAAGCGATACCCCTTCTTCATCGTGGGTTCATGATCATGTGAGTGTCAGGGAGCAAGAGAGAGAGAAAAAGAGAGACGTTCCGATAGCCAGGAATAGCGGCCCTCGGTTTGAGCCTGATTTGTTTTTGTTTCTTCCATCTCCCTCAGCCTCTCTCCTGTCACATGGCAAAGGCTGAACTGTCGGGGAGAACGATAGGCAAACGACACGAGGAGGTCGGGGATAGGGGAGGAAGAGGGGCGGGCGGATGGATGGAGGTAGGGGCAGAAGACAGGAGGAGGGGAGAGCGAGGGGACAAAGTAAAGCCTGTCACACTCACTTAGATACTGAAATATTAAAGTGAGCAGTCAGGATGTAATTTTCCTGAGAAAGCCGAGGGAACGGGGGCGGGAAAGGGGAGGGGGGATAAGTGAGGCAAGAGAAACGGTGAGGCGGGGGCCACGAGTGGCAGAGATGGAGGACGAAGAAAGGTATCACAGCTGATCTCTCTTTCCTCGCCGCCCGGTTGAGACACAGCCACACATTTAACACAACCGCTTTAATTAGCCTGGCTTATCCAGCCTGCCTCTCTCCGCTCCTTTCCTCCACAAGATGTGAATAATTCAGCGGGAACGGTGTACCGCCGCCTCAAAGAGACAGCAGGCTCACTGATCTGCAATGTATCTGCGGGGAAGATGGGGGAGAGAAAGCGAAGCTCGCAATAGAATGTCTCGGAAATCAGACAGAAGTCTTTTCATGCTGAAAACTGCAGGGTTTTAGACTTTTTTCATCCGCTTACAGGTTGTTTGACTCTGCTGGTAGTCTCGCACAAAAAAAACCAAAAAAACAATCTGAATGGTTCTAAAATCTTTCTTCCTATAATGTTTTAGACATGATCTGGCTTGAGGCAAAAAATAAAAATACAAAATACAATATCACATTTCAAATTACAACACATAAAAGATCTTTTTTTCCCCCCCTTGTTTTTAGCATTTGCATATTTTCCACTTTTTGTACCAGTTCTGCTCTTATTGGAATATTAATAAAACTATCTAGCTCTAAATGTCAAGGTTGGTGTTTAGGAAATGTTTAAATCACAGATTTTCTGTAGCAATCTCAGAATAGTAATGTCTGCTTTCCTAGTCACAGTCTGGTTATACTACATTGAAAATGAAAGCCAAGTGCATGATGGGAAACTCAACTGAGTCCCATTTAATTCTTCAATGATATTCCAGATGGGTTCCTTGGCAGCAGCATATATTTTGTCCCATCAGGAGTTTCTGCAGGACATCGTCAAAATGGTCCTCAAATGCAGATTAACTAGGTTAAACAAGCAGTTTTCAGGTTGTGCAGGCGACAAAAAGCTGTGATTTTAAAATATTGTTCCCACGAATTGAGACAGAATGCCTCTGTTGTACCCCTATACTTCGCTTTGGATGAGGGAATCACCTGTGTGATTGAACTTGTATGTAACATTAATATATCAGACTGTTTGAAACTCATGATCTACACTTGCTTCAAATGTAATGGAAGTTTTATGACCAAACACTTCCAAGTTAGTTGCATCAGACATAAAAATAAACGAGTTGCCAGGTTTTGATTTGCAAGCTGTAAGCTCTTTTTTTTTTTAAAAAGAAAAGAAATGGCTTCTTCCTCTCTGAATGGCATTCCAGCTCATGTCAGTACAAAGTTCATTTTCTGTGGGTAATTACCAACTTCTCTTCAGAAGTTTTTTTTTTTTTTTTTTTTTTTTTTTTTTTGCTTTCAGTCAGCCTCAACCCACATTTGTCTGGAAAAAGGAATCTGTCTAATAGTGTTTATAATTGCATATAATTACTTCGTAGATAAATGTGACACCTTCAGGGATATTTAACCTTAAGGATGAACCAGACTTGAGGGAGGTCCTTCATGTTCTTCCTGATATCTTGCCTGATTTCTTGTGATTTTATTTTCCCCTCTATGTCATATGGAAGCATTTACAAGTCTGCCAACAAACTAAATCAGATATTGTGAATGAATCCAAAACTTACATTTAATGATAATTAAAATTTATGGAATGTTCTGACTTTAAGTAAGACAAAATATATATATATATATATATATATTATCCAGTGTAAGTAGGCATCTGTTTGCAGCTACTATTTTAAAATAAGGTAACTAATATCAGCTACATTTTGTTCTCTGGGTCTATACGAGCATTTCTAGGTGTTCATGGGTCTCACTTCATTTTCCTGTCTGTGCATGCATTACACAGACATGTCAAATTTTGCTTAGCTATGCTAGTTTCTGGCTGTCAAAGACAATTTGTCAGAACACTGTGGGCTCCAGGTTTCCTGGTAGCTGAGAAAAATGGGATTATGGGAGAAATGGTTGTGAAATGTCTCCCACTTATCATCATATTGATATTGCGCGCTCGGTAGGGGCGAATATGCATGTGTGTGTGTGTGTGTGCGTGTGTGTGTGTGTGTGTGTATTTTATTCTTCCATGACAGCATGTCAGCCCACACCCCAACTCCCAAAACCACTTTGGTCTCAGCCTCCCACAGCAGGGCCGCTGTCTGGAGGTGGATGTTTGTCGAGAGGGACTCTGAGTGCCTAGTGGCCCAGACGAGGTAAGCGTTTCAGTGCCAGGCTGAGGTGGACCGTCCTATGTGTCAGCTTCTGGGACTTCACCGTCAGTGCTCCAGGAAAAAAACAAGAGAGGACTCAGATATGAATACACACACACGCACACACACACACGCACACACACACACACACACACACATGTTTGCGTGACTGTCTTTGTGGGGACTTTCCATTGACTTCCATTCATTTCTACAGCCTAAACCTTATCCTTATCCTAACCCTAACCCTATTCAAAACTCAATTCACACCTTAGTCTTAAATCTAACCCCTGACCCAAAAACAGAGTGTCCCCTTGATAGGACCAGGATTCGGTCCCCACAAGGAGTTGTGGGTCCCCACAACGACGTAAATGTCAGGAAAATGGTCCCCGCAAAGTATTACAAACAAACACACACACACACACACACACACACACACACAGGGTGATATAAACACAGCTCTGCCTCGCGTCATCTTTTCGATTTTTGGATAAGTTTTAATGAGCTGGGAATAAAAGGGATTCCTCCGTCCCCTCCCCCCTTTGTTTCTGTTTATCGCTGCCCCCGTCTCCCCTCTTTGTGTGACTTGTCTCCATTCCAATCACAGCTCGCTCCAGTGATTGTTGAGTCACATCTGAAAGACAATCGACATGGCAGCCTGAGTCAGCCAGGACAGCGAGCCGAGCGCAGATTAGTCATCCCGGTGAGGTGCTTTTGTCCGGGGACAATGATAGATCTATGAAATGAACGGGAGAGTGATGCACCGAGGGTGTCTGACTGTCTTAACTTGGATTAGAGATACCTCTGTGCGTGTGTGTGTGTGTGTGTGTGTGTTTATGTCAGACTCTATAAAAAGACATGACTCTCTGGCTCAATCTCAAAATTAAAGGTACAATACTGCAGACTATACTCTGTTGTCTGCGACCTCTCTCGGTGACCCAGACAGTTTGGTATCAGATTCTTGGAGAGAAGCCGTATTTTCAACCCCTGTTGTCTTAATTGACTGTTGCACAAGCAAGTGCAACAACTTGCCCCACAGACGCCTGGGCTGTTTTGTAGCTTCCCAATCAAACATGATCCGCTGCCATTAATCTTGTTTGGTACTAGATCGGTCACCATAATCCTTTCCACAACAAATAGGCTTCTCCAGCAGCACCCGCTGAAATCCACCCCCAACCAGGTTCACATGGGCTCCGGTGGGTTTCATCCTTTAGAAACCTGACAACAGGCGACGCTTTCTTTGCCTGACTCCCTGCAACTTCTGTGAAAGAAAGACATCGCAAATAAGAACTTGCATGTCTGTTAAATCAAGAGACAGAGTGCACAATAATCAAATGTCGTGTTTATTGTGCGGCGAGCTGCAAAAACACACATTTATCCCTCAGGGGAACGGCAAACAAGCTGTTGTTGTGAGAGTTTCAATATTTTTTTTTTTTTTTTTTGCTTCAAAAAACACCAGTGATCAAAGCATTGGTCATTTTGAATCTGAGATTGTTTAAAGCAAACATCTTTGCAATTACATAAATAAAAATAATTTTTAAAAATCCTTTTTGAACATTCTTTTGTTTATAAATATCACATGCTTTAGCATATTATTACAATCTAAGAATTAAAGAAGGAAGCTCTAGCTCTATTAGATTGATTAATATTCTCACTTTTAAAACGGCTTACACGAGGATTTAAAATCTGGATAAATTAAAACTTAAATCTGCTTATTGTATTTCAGTTGCGAGTATGACCAAAACATGTCCAATCATTTTTAGTATTTCAAACAATCTACTATTGTAGCCCCTTTGGTTCCTTACATGTTACATGTTTAACAGTTATTTTTGTCCCTAATTATCTGCATCAAGCATCTTAAAACACAACTATAAATCTTGTTTAGAGTGATGGTTTGTGACCACCACTTACTATCATAAATCAAAGTATTTGTATCATTCTTCTAAATTATTCTGAAACTTTACCTGGAACCATCTGCTTTGGTCAGATGAGGGGTCCAGAAGTGTTTCTTATCAATGTCTGTATGCCGATTGGAGCCTTTGGACACGGAGTGCTCCTATAGCATGCTTATAACTGTGAACAATACAACATAAAACTATGAATGAACTCTGAAGCAACACTGTTTATTAAGAGGTATTGACAGTGCTGAGTGTGTGAAAGATCTAACGACTCAAAAATGTTTTCTTTACATGGCAAAGGTGTGACTTTAAATCCTGTATGATGTCGGGATGCAGTTTATGAAAAACCTTCAATAATTCTGCTCAAAATTTAAAACTGAAACTTGGAAAATGTTTAATTGGGAGTAAACCCCCCCCCCCTCCCCCAATTTTTTTTCTTCCTTTTTTTATTTTCTGTTGTAAAACTGAATATGAACATAAGAGGCATCGATGTGAGGGGCCAGTGGTCGGAGTAAAACCGTTCCGTAGGACAACAGAAACACGATTAAATTAAAGGGTGGATTTCACCTTCATTTTTAAGGTTTTTGATAAACACTGTATGTTTTACAGTGCCAGTTCCGGCGCTCGTGTTATTTTTCTGGAGACACAACATGTTTACATGAATGAACAGGTTGTAAAGCTGCTTGTTGGACGGTTTTCCATAGAAAACAGATGGCCTCAGCAATGCTGTTAGTGTTGACAATGGAAATGTCCGAGCTGATTTAGGGACCGAGTTGCCATGTTTTGATGACACACACTCCAACCCGGACTGTAGAAGTGTATGTGAGTGTACAGCTTAGATTAAATCAACTTTCATCTCTAATTCTCCTCAGTCCTAGTCGAGTTATCATGTTCCATCGCCGCTCTGGGTGCAGGGAAGGGGTGAGGAGATGATGGGACGACCCACAGAGGCTGAGATTCAGCTGCTCACAATCAAAAGCTGCTTTTTCGACTTTAATGGAGGCAGAAATACACATGACCCGTATCACACACAAAGAATAATGGAAGGGATTTTAGTCATAGCAAAGGTTGTCTTTAATTTCCTCGACACAGCTTTCTCTCATGCTTGCACTTGATGTGACTTAGCATCTGTCCTCGTTTTGTTATGTCTTCGGGGAAGAAAGCCGGCTGAGTGTGGGATCTGAATTATAAATCTAAATATATACTCGTACGTACACTTTGTTGTGCTGTCGGCGTGTGCTGCTCCGCGGCGCTCTTAAAAGCCTGAGCACTCAGATCACTGCAGTCCTGTGGACTTGCAGGTCAGTTAAAACTATTTAAATGCCAAGACACTTTCGAGTAAGCACAGTGTTTTTAGCGGAGGTATAGGCTGAGGTCACTAAAAGCAAACAATACTGTTTTCACAACAGGACCGCTGTTGAGTCTCGTTGAGGGAAATGCCAATCAAAGCTGTTGTAGGTGTATGTCAGGACTCGGTCAGTCGGCGCACTTTTAAGGCATTTTATTTCTTCTCCAACTTTAGCTAGTAAAGTGGAAGACTGTTGTTTATCTGTCTAATTTACAGCGTCCGTTTCAATCTGTCGTAAAAATGTATTTGCTCCCTTACAGATTCTTCTTTTTCAAAATAAAACGTTTGATAATCACATTTTAGTGGCCTGTCTACTTTAATGTTAGGTGCAGCCTTGGTTTAATAAAGTCAATTAGGATTCTGTCTTAAGATAATTTTGTAGAGCAAAGCTGCCTTAGTACATGAAGGGAACCAGCTTCTTTATTACATGGGTCACCCTTAGCATAATACCAACAATTACTGTTTTTTCAATAATGGATAGTGACATTTTAACATTGTAGTGGAGGAATTTTGTCCCAATGGTTGCAAAATTATTTTAATTCAACCACACTGGAGGGTTTTCTCTCTCTTTTTTTACCTTCTTCTTCGGGATTTTCTATTAGAAAGCAGATTTAGTGGTTCTATCAGCTGCAACAAGTCAGTCTGTTCCTGATTCAACAAAAGCAGACCCAAACAGTTACACTTTGGCAGCCATGTTTGACCGTGGATATGACATTGTTTTGGTGTTACGTTTACACCAGATGTAGTGTGAATACTACTTTTATTCTTCTTTTGCCACCCATTTTTCTTGTATTTGTTGTATCCATGTAGACGTGCAAACTGAGATATTTGAAACAATCACGGCAGCCTACTTTTGCATGTCTTCTGTACCTATAGCTGTTTTTTGTTGTTTTTTCCCCACAGCCTGTCTTCCTTCGTCTTGACTCTGTTCATTTACTGAGAGGAAATGATGACAAAGAGAACAAAACTATTAATATTGACGTCATCGTCATCATCATCACCTCCTACTGGACATGGTAGAAAATTCACAGCCCAAATATAGAAAATGGGGTCAGGGCCCTGACCCCTGACCTCTCCTCTTTCAAATATAATTTGATACACTAGCAAACCAAAGCGGAGACTAGTTTTTATCAATCAGTGAAGAGATGAGTTTTTATAAAGTAAAATGATATAATCTGACTTGCACCCTTCCTCTCTGCCCAGCCTGCCCCGGCTCTTTTCCCCTCCCGTCTTCGGTCAATCCATCCTCCTCCCTCTTCTTTTCACTGGCGGATTGTGGTGAAATATCAGTATTGTTTACGTAGGAGATTAGGGCAGAAATGGGCAGAAGGCGGTTGTTCTGTGACGATCGAGATAAGATAGAGGTCGGCAGCAACGCGGACGCTGCTCAACCACGCCTTATCTGGGGAGCAGACGGAGCGGCCGAATGATGAAGTTGTTCATTGTAATTATCTGCGGCAAGAGTAGATTTCGTAGAGAGATTTAGGAGGGAATGTGACAGAATAAAAGGCAAAAAAAAAAAAGCCCAGAAAGTAATGTGAATGTGAGAAAAATTAATTTTGAACATACACCATGGGAGTAGACAATCTCAAAACCACCACACACACACACACACGCACACGGACACACACACACACACACACACACACACACACACATGCCATTTTACACGTCTTTCTTCTGCCGACTGCTCATCATTCTGAGTATTCTCTCATCTTAATGCCGCCGTATCTTAATGACCTTTGGTACGTCGAACATCTTAGCCACTGTTCTAATAATCAGCTTCTTATGACTCATCCCCATCGCTCCTCTGTCTTTCAATCAGTGATCTTTTCTCTCGCTACCCGTCTATTGCTCTCCACTGTAATTATCAAGCTGGATGAGAATGTCAGGTGCAATCAACCAGATAAGTATCTTCAAATGGAAAGTCAATTCAATATCTGGTCGAAATAAAAGAAATATGCATCTATTTAAATGTGTGCAGTGTACATATTTAGGGTCTATAAATCTACTTTTAATGCACTGACATATTTACTTCTCCGCATTTTGTATTCAGTCCAGTGAGGGAAAAAGTTTGTCCTGATGAATCAGTCAAAGTTTAGCTCTAAAGAATGCTTACAGCTAAAACAAAAGCTTGAGTAAAATCATTGTAAAGATTTAAAGTTACAGATTTACTTTTGGCTTGCTTTACATCAAACAAGCCGGATATTCTCACTTCCTGGTTCTGGGATGCTCTGGGATATTTTAGGTCATTTTACCTGTAGCATCAAGATCCAGGACACTATTTAAACAATTTTAAGGAGTATTTTAAGTTGGTTTTAAAGAGGAAAGAAAAAATATGAGTGAAACAGAATGGGAGCTTAGATACTGAGGAGAAGTGGAGAGTGAAACTAGGAAGTCAGGTGAGTCTCATCAGTGGAATACAGATCAGGAAAACCACAGGGAAGGAAACCAATAAACAGAGAACCCTGAAGGAACTGAACTAAAAGTAAAAAATGTATAAATCAAACAGGGGAAAGCTACAACACTAACACAAAGGACACAGAACAGGACAATAAGCCAATAAACATTTAGGTCAATTACATTTTAAATACCAGAAGCGCCGAAGAACGTTTTCTGAAACATAAGTGGTTGTTTTGTTTTCTCTTATCCTTTTCAAACTAGCCGTAACCACGGAGAGCAGAGAGCCGCCTCTGCTATAGATCCGTTTCTTCTTATTACAGAAGAAAATCATGCCTAAATGTTCGCATTATAACAACATCCTTTGCTTGCAAAAGTGAACTTTGTGACAACAGAAAGTTGTGCATGATTGCCAAGTGGAAGAAAACTAATGTGTGGATATCAAAATGTTTCAAAAAAATGTAATAGAAAGAGCCATGGAGATGCGGCCCTCCACATAGGCAGCATTGACCCTCATGTTTACCCTTATTGCATTCACTCGGTAAACCTTTGGAACAATTTTACAATGAATGTAACAGAGAGAGAGAGCGAGAGTGCATGCCTTTCAGCTATTGAAATGGCTTTTACCTTGATAAACGGTATGGGAGAAATGGTTCGCTATATTTATGCTGAGAAAAAAGGTTACAAAAAACCCCCCGACAGGTCTGGACCTACTCTATATATCCTGCAAAGAAGGACTGTGCATATTATTTAAGTTTATGAAAGCTAAACGCTTAGAATTACCCCAAACAGCAGAGTTAGCTTTTAATTTACACTCACATCTGTTAACTTTAGACAAATTAACTGTTTCTATTTGTTCTAAGCTCTCCAAGACTTACACTAATGTATTTAACACACTTTGATTAGTTCAGTCTTTACATAAGTAAGGTATTTCTCAGTGCTGTTCTGCAGGTGTGTTTACATCTGTGCATTTCTGAGGGTTTTCTGGAGACATGCTTACCTGAGAGAAAACAAAAATTTTTTCTCAGCAAATTGAGCAGGAAATGATGAACCAAACAGTCTGGGAGTACAGGAGAATGAAGGCAACATAGGTGGGATATTAATGAAACTGGACGTGACAACGTATGTGTCACTTTGCTCTGAGCTTTGGGGTGGTACGTTAAAACGGAAGAGTCCTAGAACTGCTCCCGTTTAGAGAATATTTTGACTATTTTTATGTTTTACAACGTTCCCAGGACCTTTTCAAGGAGGAAAGGGCCCCATCTGACAAGACTAAACAGTTTTAATTAAAGGCTCAATGGAAATGAGCAAATTTTATATAAATTGATGATGGAAGGACACAATCTTTCTTCTTGAATCAAACATTGGGTTGTCATGTAGACGGCGTCTACGGACCTTCCTCACCTTGCTCGTAACTCAAGGAGGCAAGATGAACTTGTGGCCCCATCAAGTCATGTTTATTACAGGTGCAGATGAATTAGATTTTTTTTAGCTATTGATCTGCAGATATGGGTGCATTTGGGTGAGTAACTAATTTTATTGTAACCGTGTTCTCTTGTTTTTCCTATTTTGGAAGAAAATACCCTAACAAAACAGGCCTCTGTCACATCAATATCGTAGAGTTTCTTGACACTGAAATTCATTTATTCTACAGCGGCAATAGTAAAAATCGTAAAGTTGTGCTATGCCTTCTCTCCTGCACCCAGCACCCTCTTCCTTGTCCATGTGTGTCTTGCGTTAATGTGAAATGTTGCTCTGGACGCCTAAAGCAAGCAAAAATTGATGTTTCCACTTTTCTTTTGTCTGTTATAAACAATAGCCAGACAGATCAAGGGGAGGGAGAGATTGTGGTTGAGTTGTGGCCAAGGTTAAGAAAACTGTTTTGTTTTTCGTCTCTAAGTGACGGTTTTAGTTATATGCTTTATCCCTTCACCTTTTACTCTTGCCCTTGTCCATAAGAGACAAAAGTCAAAATTCACACCGCCGTAGGAAATGCTTGTCAGAATAATATGATTCTTTTCTCTCTCTCTTTTTTTTTGACATCGACAACAAATGTTAAACACCATGACTTTTAGAGCCTGAGCAGAAAGAAATCAAAAGTGTAAACAGAGCCGTGTTCTTGTTATCATAAGGTCAGCGCCAGACAACAAGACATCTACAAGGACTGTGTTTCTGCTAGTGCTGGTTTTCTTCCCTTCTTCTTTTCCTTTGTATTGTTTTTAGATTGGCCTTCGATTGCTGCCAATCATATATGACGTGGATCAGAAGATGCACATTGACCTTCAAAACGATCAATCCAACCTCTCCACTTGGGTTGGTCTACCTTTTCTTTTAACCTTGTTCTCGTTGTCTTTCGTTTTTCACTGTCTTTGTTTCCCAGCGGCGTAAATAAACATATCTATTAAGGTCTGCTTTTATTTTTGTCTCTCTTCCCTTAGCTCTCACTTCCAAACAAATCAGTCAAATTCAGATGACGCCAGAAATATTTGCCTTTTTTTTTTCCTTCCCCCGCTAACAGTAGCTCATCTGAACTGTTTTGAAATTTTTCGTCCCTGATTGGCCTTGTCCTCTTTACTTCTACGTCTGTCTACTCTTTCAGAATCAGACTCATTCACCCCCAGGGCTTTTTTTCTCTCGCCCCCACCCCTCTTCGTAACTTTGAATAAAGCAAATGAGGTAAGTGAACTCGAGGGCCCAAGACGAACTATTGACACTCCACTGGGGACATTCCCAAAGGCAGCAGTTTATTTGACACGCAGCCAATCAGCTTTTTGCTTCTGCATGACTGACAGCGGTGGTGTCTAATTACACAGGAATGTTTGGAGGCACCCAGATAATCCTCTAAACGCCTCTGTAAAACTTAAAACTCCCCACTTTGGATTGACAAAAGGGAACAAGTCATTGTATTTCTGGTAGAATGCGGATGAGAAAATGGGGAATACCCACTCAATTTTGGAAAATTATTGTTATTATTATTTGTTTTTTTTTTGTCAGATGTGTAGCTTTGTGTTTGGACATGTTCTGACCAAAGTGAAATGTGTGGGATACAGAAATGTGTCTCTTTCTTCCCGTTCTTTGACGAAACCGACTGAATGGTAGAGATAAGAGACTGGCGACAGACCCAGTGGTCCATGAATTTGCTATATTTGAGATTTTGCATCAAAACAAGACTCGATACCTTACAAATGCCTGTGCTGGAGACGGATTAAAGGGCAATCCAGAACAACGTGCGTTCCTGAAGGGTTTTCTTTCAGGGTTCCGAATGTCGCTTATCTGGAGCAGGGAGAGGATGTAGTTTATTTAGATAAATGGATAAACCCAACTCAAAGACTAAATCCCACATTTGACTTGTTTGACACAAACACATCATACAAAATGTCTATCTACACTGTTTTTCTCCCATATTGTTGTTGGTCAGGTAGTTATCTTGTAACTAGCTCTAATTTATAGCTCATATGATTGAATTGATCAGTATCAAGTTACACAGACTGATTGTATGTTCCAGTGCAGAACATCTAGTCATAAAATCTGTTTATTTTTTTCACTTGAGAGCATAACGAAGAGCTGCAACCGGACACCGTTTGCAATACAGTACATCTGTTTTAGGCTGGAATGAGGCACAAGTCCATCAGCAAGACGACTGATTAGAAACTGAGAACTTCTGGTGGTAATAATGAAGTAAATATAAAATGGGCGTTAGGTCTGGAGCATGGTGGGAGGATAAAGAAACGATGCACGAGTAGCTTATTTGGAATCTGAAGCCAATTGAGACCACAATCACCAAGATCACTATTGTGAGTACATGGATATTATGGATCTTTCAGTCCTCTGCTATGGAAGGCACACATACCAACGTGTCTTAATGTTGCTAACAAAAATTATTCAGAGACGTTAGAAAACGTACTTTATGATCGGGTCAGACCGAGATTGAGGTCTTTGGCAGCAACTTGACTCAAGAGAGATTTGACAAAATAAAAAGAGCTTTCCCAAAGTCTTACAGCCCTTTTACTTAAGCACAGAAGGGCAAATATAAAAGGGACGTAGTCTTTTATAATCTTAGACTTTTATCCAATCCTCAGAAGCCAGGGTACAAAATGCTTGGTGAGACCCAAAACACATCCCCAACAAAGCAAAGATGTGACTTTAGAAGAGTCACAGTAAAGTCAGAGAGCGACCCAGTCAGTTTCTACTGGAAACTGAGGCCTTCATCTATCCACTTTCGTGGAGGAACCCAATACCTCAAGTTACCAATCTTCTGCTAAAAAACCCAGAAGACTTTTTTTTTTCTGGATCACTATAAACACAAGTGGGCCCAAATTTCCTGAGAGGTGTTCAGAGTTTAGGGAGTCTTGCAGACTCTGAAATACAGGATGAAAAACCCACAACTGCCTTATTTTTCCCTATAGCCAAACACAAAAGAGTAGCTGGAACTGGTGAAATCTCTTAAGACTGTAGTGGTTCCTTGTTGGTGGGTCTACATGCCAGCTAATGGGCTGCTTACATCCACTTTTCATGACCAAGCTGTGTATTATTGAATCCCAGATTAAATAAACAGTCCCCAGAGTGCAGCCTCTGTCATCACTTACGCCTCATGGGAGGCAATAAAGAGAACAGAGAACAGAGGGTGGGAGCAAGGAGGAAGCATCTTGCAGTTTTGAGGTGGAATGGCACAAGTTGCGTAGTTGTCAAACCAGATTTGAGAAACATACAATCTGATTTGGCAATACCAATTCAGCGGTAGCATTTAAATAAATGAACATGGAGTTTCAGCAATGAGTAAACCTTCCTCATGGATCTTATGGCTGTCTTCGTGTAGGACTGCAGTTTTGGCTTTTCTTCAATTTTTCTATTTCTATTAGCAGTTTCATTTACCGAGCCTTTACATCTTCACACCCAGAAGGTTAAAGCACCAAGAAAGAAACCTTAACAACATGTCAAAATGATTTCAAGTTGGTGATTGGGAGAAAAACAAAAGACATGTTGGAGGTATAGGAAGAGATGTAAAGGAGCACTGGCTTTGGAGAAGTAAAACAGGCAAAAAAGAAAAAAAACTACTACACAACCACAAAGATGAAGGAGAGAAAATGATTTAACAGCAAACTAGAAAGTGTATGCTGACATTGTTGCTCCAGTTTTAATGGAAGATTCGTGTTCACAGGGTCACTGATCACCTATGGGAGATGGGTAGGAAAGAGCGATCTGGAGCAGTAGGTGTGTTGTGGAGGGAGGAAAAGCAATAGAGAATCGAGACTGAGGAGGAAAATAGGGTGTAAAATGAAAAAGAGGTAACGCAGGGTGCAGAAGAGCAGCATTGATAGGTGATCTTTGTCAAAGGACTTGCTGTTAAAACCCTTTTGTCAAAGTATCAATATGCAACTCTGAAAAAGAGCCGTCAATCAAACTG
Source organism: Poecilia mexicana (assembly GCF_051168715.1). Classification (NCBI taxonomy): domain Eukaryota; kingdom Metazoa; phylum Chordata; class Actinopteri; order Cyprinodontiformes; family Poeciliidae; genus Poecilia; species Poecilia mexicana. The sequence goes on from NW_028263384.1 coordinate 9,798,996, forward strand.
ATTCACATATAACAGATTTAACCTTATCACTGTTAAAATCGTCCCCTGATACAAAACCATCACTTTTGGCTGTAAAAGTTTGTTATTGCCCAACTTCTAGGTAGGTAGTGACCCACCTAAAAATGAAAGACAAAACACTGTACTCACAAAGAAACCTTTGAGACTCAGTGTGTGCTCAACGCTCACGAAAAGCCGATCACGTCGACGTTTTTCAGCGACCTCTGGGGTCATTATAATGTATTAGTATCTTGTTTAAATCATGGAAATGTTTCATTAATAATAGTGTTCTGGTCCATTTTCGTAAACTGTAATGACTGCCCTTCGAGATTCATCATTTGGATTTTACAGGATGATTTATGAAACACAAACATAGATTATGAATTTAGGATAAAAGATCACTTTGCGCGCACTAATTAACTCCTGCATTAGGAGCAAGTGACATGAAAATCGCATTACTAAAAGCACCAGACAATAGTGAGACATGCAGTACAGAGTAACTTCAAGGGATCATTTTGGCCAAATAAATGTACATGCAGGAAGATGTTGTCAGCCGTAACAGGAAGGGAAATGAGACACCTGGAGAGTTTAGGTTATAACGTTGCCACGGCTGCAGCTCCTGTTCAGATGTTCAGGCTCTGCTGCAGTCAGAAACCTCCAGGAGGGAATCCAGGGAAGGAAAACCTACAGACCAGCAATGAGGTCATGGTTTTCAGGAGCTTACGGTCCATGTTGTTGAATGTGACGGCAAAATTAAGAGAGCTCAAATACAATCTAACAGGTTCTATTGTAAATCTGGTTTAGACTGGTTATCCTGCAGAAAGGCAAACCTTCACTCCACTCTCAAGTCTTTGCATTTTCCTTCACCATTCACGAGTATTGAGCTCCACTTATCCTCCCATCTGCTCTAGTCAACATTCTGCTGATGAAAAGCCGCCCACAGCATGACGCCAACATCACCATGTTTAACTGCCGGGAAAATATGGCGTGGTTGTGTGCAGAGAGTTTTGCATGTAGGCCAAGAAATCTGATTTTCTGGCCTGAGCTCTGTCTTCTACACATTTGCTGTGTCCCCTATACAACCTGTGCCAACAAATTGCCTTCTTTTTCTTATTCTTTCATAAAGAACAACCTTGTTGAGCGCAGTCATCGTCAATGCCCTGTTAACAGAGTTTCTTACATCAGCCGTGGCTCTCTCCAGCTCCTGTTGAAGAATGGTGAAGGCTGCTGGTATAAACTACGAACTGAGCCTTTCTGACTGTTTGTATTTTATCACTGCATAACACCTACTTATTTATATTCATGTTCCTTTAGTGTTTGAAACCACAAAATGGCGACAAATAAATTGTCACCGTCTGGCGTCGCTATGAGTAGTTTTCCAGAAAATCTGAATGCAGCATAAAAAATTTATTGGCCAGATAAGTAGCAAGAACAAAGTCCAATCTATCAGTTCATGCACTCTGCCAGTCATCAGACGATGCGTACTGTGCATGTCTGTCTCTCTCCCATCTTACTGTTTGTTTTAATGCAAAGTTGCATTAAAACTTGCATCAAAAGTGCATAAAAAGTGCCAACTTTGCACTTTTTTGTCAAAAAATGACATTTTACTGCAAAGCTGCAATAAAACCTGCATTAAAAGTGTCATTATTTACCAAATGACACTTCATGGCAGCAGTCATAAACATCCATAAAGACTCCTTCATGTTCATTACAGGTGTTATGTTTATTACATGTCAGTCTCACACACACACCCCTTCAAATAAAGTGTTGCTAAAATCATTTCTTTATTTTCCTCTGAAGAAGACATCCTATCATAAAGGTGGAAGCACAAATGGCAAAATCAAACTATTTTCTTTTGCATCCGTTTTGTCAAGGTCATGGAGCGACATTTCTTCAAGGTGTTCAGGACTGAATCCATCGAGCAGAAAAGCTAAACCGAACACATTCCCGTTTGCACACATGGAAACACACAGACTATACAAACAAACTCCACCAGGTCTTTGAGGAGTTAGTCTTGCTCCTTCATGGAAGAAGAAAAACATACTTTGGCTGCCAGACATACACACGCCCCCCCTCCCCCCCCCACCTCGTTTTGAAGCCTTCCCACTGATCATCACACACTTGGTTGGGTCTAGTGAAAGCCTGCGTGTGTATGCGTGTGTGTGTGTGTGTGTGTGTTGCCGTATTATGACATGAGTGCTTATCTTAGCATGTGCGATTTAACGTATTATAGGGTCGCTCTGTTGTTGGTGTGAGCGCGCGTGTGTGAATGTGTGTTTTACTTGCACTTGACTAGCCATCTATGTGAAAATGAGTGAGGCTGTGGCTCTGAGGTGTGACCATGTGTGTCCTGCCTGTATGTCCTGGCCTGTTTGTGTTTATCTCTAGGTGGTATCACAAGTGCCAGGGCAGCTAGCTTGTGTACACTGGGCTGGTGAGCGACAGGCAGGAGCAGGAAACGGTGAGAGAGCGAGAAAGACGGAGAGTGTGGGGGTCTCTGGGGGTTAATGGTGCTACATTATTATAGTCCGTTCTAGGTCAACCTGTTGTTCTCTTCCTCTCCGTCTCTCTTTTCCCTCCCTTGCCGGCTCTCATTGGCTTGCACCTGCCTACTCCGCCCCAGCATTGTGCTGCTGAGAAAACGTTTAACCGATGCTGAATGAAGCAGCCAAACCCCCTCAATCCCAACCCTCTCCCTTCAGTGTTGGAGAACTAGCAGGGGTGGGAGGCAGGATATGGGGAGACAGGGAGCAAAGGGGAGAGAGGGTGGGACGTGAGAGGGGTGGGGGAACAAAGGGCACATTCTCTCCCCCCCACCCCACCTTTCCCTGCATACTCTGCCCCACTTCATTTGGGCCCAACCCAGAGCAGAAGGCTTTGTTTTGGGACAAGGCAGAAACAAGGCCGATGGCTCTGCTCTTCTAAAGTGAGCATCCCAATAAGGGAAGAGGGGAGGGGCGGCTGGGGAGGCAGGAGGTGGATGACAGGAACACTGCAGAGCCAGGTTAAAAGCTACAGACATGATATTTCCTGCCAAACAGGTCACAGACGACACTCCCACCCAACACCCTGATCTCACCCCATAAGTTGTACAACATAAACACTTAAACTTCCTGGAAGGATCTTGCTTTAAAATCAAAATGCCATGATATGTTTGGACTTTGAGTTTAATCTGTGTTTCCGATTTAGAAATTTTCTTGATCATTTACTTAGATCTGGGCTTAGTTCATTCCTTCTTGTTTTCCTCTTGGATTATTATTATTTGTGCAGTAGAGTTTGGCTCCTTAGATTACACTGGTCAACAGCCAGTGTACCTGTCTTAGGGTACTTTTGATGCGCTGAATCCAAAAATCTCATCGGTTTTGCTCAATCAGGTCAACTTTCTGGGTGCAGCACGAGCATCAAAGTGCATGACTTGTTCTCACATCTGGATCTGTTTCCTGAAAATCTGGGATCAAAGAGTGATGATCAGGAGGAGAGACTCAATCAGGACAGAAAAGAGACGGAGAATTTTACACAACGAAGACGTGATGTATTTACATGTACTTACCTTTATCAGTGTTTATTATTTACAGAAATCCAAGTCTTAATTAATACACTCCGATGGAAGACATTTTTTTCCACCTAAAGTCTTTTTTTGATGAGAAATATTAACAGAAATGAACTGATAATGTCACAAAAATGTCATCGATTTAGTCAGAGGATCAGATTTCTCTAAACCAAATTAGAATAAAAACCTGATTGAGAAAAAAATGGATGTCATTTTTGGATTCAGTGGTGCAAAATAGTCCTAATGCAGTTGGAAAAAAAAAACATTGACAACTTCCAAAAAATCTTGTTTTTAAAACCCAGTATAATGGTAAACACAAGTTGTGCAAGAACTCACAGTTCAGATTGTTTACATAAAGACAAACGTCCCTTTTCCAACATGAGCCACTTTATTAATGACACCTGTTAAACTGCTTATTAATACAGGAGATTTACCAGATTAAACAACTGGAAAGTTGCCGGGGGCAACCTAATCCTCCGGGATAAAGTCTGTCAAACATGACGAAGGTGTTTCAGAGTCCACACTGGAATCTGTCAGCGTGGTGTTTAACAAAACAAACACAGCGCCATGAAACTCATCGCTTTGTGTTGCTCATAGTGTTCATTTTGGCAGCGCGTTTGAAATGTAGACCTGTCAAAGTCGCACGACTGACATGTAACTCAGTTGTAGTTGCATTTTAGTAACCTGCGGTCATCTTTTGTGACATAATCGTCCAAAATGTTAGTCAGCTGAATCTCCTGCAACTATAATGGACACAAATATAAAATTAAATTGTAAAGCAACTTAAACTAAAAACTTTTATTTGTGCCTTGAAGAGAATGGAATATCTTTAGTTTTTGTGATAGCACTATTCCAACTACACACCTGGTTCTCATTCTGTAATCACCCTCCTTCGTACAGCGTTTGTCAAATCCCCCTGTTACTCAACCAGGGTTTCACGAGATGACATATTCTGCAGCAGGTGATGAATATAAAGCCTCATAAACAGCGGACCACTCCTTCACGTCAACAATCCAGACTTGAATAAACCAGAAATGCAAAAAAAAAAAAAAAAATTAAAATACGACAGATGGAAAAGGATCACAATGAAATTACTTCAAGAAATGTAAGAAACAGAATAAAGAAAAAGTTTGGTTAAACTTCAAAATTAAGCGAAAGTCATAATTAGGTATTTGGCAAAACCCAAAAGCCGGGGCTGAGTTTGTTTCCATTGTTCGGTATCACTCCTTGGCTCATTACTGTAGGAAGTGTGTTTCGTAACGTGGCTTTCTCCCAGGTTCTTCTTTTCTTTGCCCTCAGAACAATAAGTCTCTGATATGGAAGAAAAGAAGCACGTTTCAATCCTATATTTATTTGCCTTTAAAAAAAAAAAAAAAAAGGAGAGCGAGAAAAAGAAAAGGCCACATTCGTTCCCAACGTACTTCCAGCTTGTCTCTAGCTGACGTATATGCGCGGAGATATACGCACGTGAACGTATCCATGGAGTGAGGCTGAAAAAAACAATTACAGTTTCTCATTAAGGCACTCCTAATCCCTTTATGCAAAACACAGTTACACAAGTACACACAATGAGCAGAAAGAGAGAATGAGGGATGGCAGAAAAGAGGAGGGAGAGCGAAGAAAAAAAAACCCGGCACAAATGCGGGGAGAATAATTACATATATCATGAAGCCGTGCCTTTTATTTCGGATGTCACTTCTGATGTCAGTGGCCGGCTTTGGCGCTAATTTGAATTCAGACCTTTATCAGTCGCCGGCAGCAGATTTTGAGTGACAGCGCCACCAAACGCCTCTCGCCAGCCGTCCTATTGATTTCTCTAAATCCCCAACAATAGCATTTGCATGCTTGTTTCTGTTATAATACAGATATGCCGTTTCGGAAATTAAAGAGCGACAGGCAGACCAGAGGTAACTAATTGTGTGCCTGTGTAATGAGTGCAGTTTCAATTTGATATAACCCACAGCTTTTCCCCTCGCAGGCCCGCGCTAAGTACTTTCAAGTCTTTGTGGGGAAATAATTGATTTTTTGTGCTTTGGGCACAGGGAAAACTATTATGATCTTTTTGAATAATGGCAGCAGGAGAAAAGGAACATTGAACAATTTAAATTGGTATTAGAGGAAGGCAAGGAACGCGACGAGGGCTTGGTGACGGTTAGAGGACTGATAGCATGGCAGGCTCCTGGGTTTGACTGACAGTTCGCAAATGGCTACCGGTGTGTTGATCACTCATTCTCTTAAGGTGGAAGCGGGGCAGAGCGAGGAGTCATTATGGGAGTAAGTAAAGCCACATTGAGTCTGGCTGGTTAACGCCGGCTGCAGGAGAAGAGGCGATGGGGCGGCGGCCGGGGTGGTCTGGCTGGCTGACTCGCAGTGCCAGAGGCCTGTTTGTGGGCCAAGGCAGTTGGAGAGTGAACAAGCAGAAGAGCCGGTGTTGGCGTGTTGTCATTCAGCTTCAGGATCCCGCGCGTTTGTCCCGAGTCGATTTTCAAGCAGGGAAGAGCAACGTGAAAGCACAGCGTCGGTGTGCATTGTGCGCAAAGACACACGTTCCTTCTGTTGTACTTTGATAAAAATATATTTTTCTGCAATTTGTCCCACTAGGTTTGTATTTGGGCTTTACATTACATGCCAGCACAAAACAGTGACAGTAGTTGTGAACATGGTTTCACACTGTTTGTTTCACAAATACGAAACTGAAAGGTTTGATGTCCAAATATGTATAAGTTAGGCCCCCTTTATTCTGAAACCCTTAAGTAATGTCGTGGAGGAGTGTCGAGAAGTAATAGGTTGTTGAAGGGAAGCCACATGAAGTCCCATTTGCCTCTCGCCGTGTCAAAATATTACAGCGCACATTACTCTGAATGGAACATGCTCTTTGTAAAACATGGTGGTGGCAGCATTATGCTGATGCGGTGCATTTCTGGGGTGCATGTTCCTCACAAACAGATTGTCTTTGAAAATGACATTCTTTATTGCCCCAATCTTTTGATGTCATGGCTGTATTTCTCCATCATCAATTTTGCTCTTTCACATTTGAATTGATTGCTCATGCGTTTCCTTTCTTCTCCAAGTTTTTTTTTTCTTTTTCTTTTGGTTTAGTTACTATTGTGTTGTTTTTAAACTGTGCTTATTAAAAATAAATCAAGTTGTAAAAGTGTAATCCTCCACTGACACGACTCCCTCCTTTCTTGGATCTTTCGTTATCACAACTCGGGGCCAAACCCAAACCGATGCAATGCAATTTGACCCAGACATGATAAGATTTAGCTTAGAACCACACTTGACCCTAAAAAAAAATCTATTTGTACACGCAGAGACTGCAATTTGGTCTCTACATAAAAGTTTGTGTTCTGTCAGGTTTTAGGCCCCGTCCTGATGATAAGTGAGTGCCCCCCACCTCAGGGAAGTGTGATTATAAGTGAGACTGTCATGATTTAGAAATAACGTTTCATCCTTTTGTCCCTGCCTCCGCTCTCCCTCTCCCTCCTGTGTCTCCTGAGGCATTTTCATCCCTTTTGTAACAAAAGCATGGTTTCTTAGTTAATTCGGCGTGTTCTAATTTCACACTCTTAATTTTACACGGAGATAAACAGGTTCCTCCATTGTGGTCGAAGGTGGTGGGAGGACAGAGCTGGTGGAGGGAAGGAGGAGGAGAGGGGCTGAGCTGCCAGCTTTGCACTCCAGTTGTTGTTTGTTTTTTTTTTTAAACACAGTAAAGGGCAACAACCATGACATGTTCTCGAGTCCTTTGAAGTCCACGAGCTCCCTATTAAAATTACAAGGAGCGTTTTCAGTGGCATCATCCCAACGCCAGAGGCTCCTGGGTGACAGTTAAGTACAAAACTGTCACCCAGGAGTCGGCAGACGGAGGAAGGAGGACGCGTTTGGGAAAAACACGCTGTCAGCATGCAGTTTCACCGCTGCGTTGCAAACGCTACACGAGAAAGGCTGCGTTACGGCCGCCATGGCTCCGCTTCTGGTGCCACAAGGGCATAAGCTAGCATTTCTAAACAATTTGTTTTGATTAAACTATTTGGGGTTTTTTAATTTGGATTTTGCTCTGTCAAAAATGTATTACAAGCAAATACAATAATTTGATGTTTTCTTATTTTATGATTAACTGTCAAAAAAGCTGGGAAAAGTTATTTTTGAATATTAAAAATCTAAATGAAAAAAATTGCCCGTACAGTTAACTTCACCTGTAAAAAAAAAAAAACGTGGAAAGATTTTTTTTTTAAATCCATATTGGGTTGAATTGAATATGTTTCTAATTATTTAAGTTACCTTTAAAAATACTGAGAACCTTTCTTATTCCCTTATGGTTGCTTGTGTCTATACATTATCCTTTTCATATGGTGTTAGAATATTCATTCACTGATGTATAAAGTGGCTTTAAACTAGTTTAGCGGCTCCAACAGTGAGTGTGTATGTGTGTGAGTGTGTGTTCATTATGTGTATGTTTATTTTCCTAATGGATGCCGTGTTCATCTCCCCTTCACGCAAATCATAAAGTGTATTTTTAGAATTAATTGTTTAGGTTGAATTCTTTTTTTAATTCAAATATTCATTTCACACAGCACATGCTTTATTAAGACCTTCCCAAAACAGCTTAAAATGCTATTTGTATTAGAAATAAGATTGCATTCCAGTGATGTTTTCATTGAAAGTGTTGAATGTGCTAAATTGAAAGACACAGACCATAAACCGTTTTTTATTTTAGAAAACTGCGTTTTTCACTCAATGCACGAGCGAGACTGCTGCATATGAGATGCTTTACATAAAGGGAAAGTTTGGGCTCAGTCCACCGGCTCAGTGGTTAACAGTTTCCATAATTTAAAGTGAAAGAAATCACATTATGAGAATAATGACGCAGCATGTGTGAAATACCTGCGGAGATAATGAAAGCTCCAGCCAGAGGCCTGTGCATATAGATTCACATTAAATGTGCATGTTTTTGTAAATAAGACGAAATAATAATATATTTTAAAGTTCCAGTGGACTGATAGTAAGGAATACGTCGACTTAAAGATATTCAGGCCTGCGTGAAAAAAGTTTCTCAAATAATTTTAAGTAATTATTCTTTTGAAAATGTTTTTTAAACAGTGCATTGTTTCAAAAAATATATTTAATCTGTAGAAAAAAAACAAAAACAAAAGGTGACATAGTAGACAGGACCTTTGTAGTAAAGTCACTGAAATTCACCACAAAATAGAGGATGTGTGGGACATGGAAGTGAAGTGTGATGTAATGTGATCGGTGTCTGATACTGTGTCATTTTTAAATAGTTGCAAAAAGAAAAGCATTCATTACTTGGGTAGTAAAAAAAAAAAAAAAAGAAAAAAAAGTTTATATTTTAAGCACCCCAAAAGCTCGGTGCCGCAGGCTACTGCCACTCCAAAATCCGTCCCAGACTGAAAGGGGGCTTGAGTTGTGCTCATATTTCCTCTCAGCACGGTGAGATCACTGTACCAATCGAGAACATGACTCGAAACATGCGTTGCCCTGCAGTGTGCGATGCAAAATGAGGCACTTCAGAGCGAGCGGAAACGGCCCTCAGAGCACTTGGCCTCTCTCCATCTCCATCATTCACTTCGTACCCCACTTCCCATCAGCCTCCCTCTGCCTGCGTCTCCACGCGCTCGTTCAATCTCCCTCCATCCCCGCTTCCTCCTCCGTCTTCCCACTCCATCCCTTCCTCGTCTCTCTCTCGGGGGCAGAGGGGGAAGCGGCGGTGGTTAATTTAGTTGGTCATAACTAATAGCGGCTAATCTGCAGGCGGGAGTCTGCAGAGGATATTGGACAGTGTCGAGGTTAATCGCAGCCCGCCCGGTTAGCCAAGGCAGACGAAGAGGAAGAGGCGGAGGAGGAAGAGGCGGAGGAGGGCTTAATTCCACCGAAGGCAAATGGCAAGCCGGTTTTTTATCTGGGCCTCTGATAAGGCGCCGCTAATACACCGAGGAGAATGGATGCTCAAGGGCCGGGTTCCCCTTATCAGCAAACTTTACAACAGGAGCCCCAGACTAACGGTGCAACCCCCACAACGTGCACAATAAGCACCTCATTTCACCTCTCAAGCAGAACTATCACCACACCAGCACCCACCACCCACCGCCCGCCCCTCACATACACCGCATCCTCTTCACTTCACTTTTCCTGGTTGCCAAACCCCGCCCGACCACCACCATCCACCCCAAACCTCCCCAGCCCCCCTCCTCACCCCTGCGTTTACGCGAGCTAACCCGCTCATGCTTACATGCTCGCCGCTTCCCTTCCCGTCTTCCCCGCAGCCCAAACCAGGCGGCCACCAGGAATGGTGGGGGGAGTATTATGAGCGTGGGCTAATTGGAAGATCACTCTAATGCATTAAGAGATAAAATAGTTTGGCTGCAGGCCTAGAGGCAGGATCAGAACAACATTGGAGGAAGCTATCTGGCCCTGTCACACATTCGCAGATTTCCATACTAACACAGAGAGAGCAATTACCCCAAACACAGAGCTCTATTGGTGCTACAACACACTCCCTGCCAGTACCACGGCCCCAGGAAATCAGACGAGGAGTATGTGTGTGTGTGTGTGTGTGTGTGAGGGAGTGTGTCTGTGAATAAGCTTCAGCAAGGGAGGGAATTAGCTTAGCGTTGTTTGATTGTGTATTTGTTTTGCTGGTGAAAGAGGCAGGAATCGGCTTTAGAAAGGAGTTTGTGTTTTACAGGGTGGCCTCGGGTGTGTCGGATTCGGGGGATGGCGGGTGAGCGGAGGGGTTTGGGGGGGCGAGGGGGGTTAGAGGAGGAAGTGGCACTGCAGACACAAATCCACCAAAACAAAGATATTAAGACAGTAGGCTAATCAACATGGCTAACAGAGAAACAGGCATCTGCTTGCTTACACCCCGTCTGTGTTGTTTTTCACATGCTAATCACTGTTTGTTATCACCGTCGGTGGGAGGTGTGTGTATTTGGGTGTGTGCGTGTGTTCGTGTGTGTTTAGCTGATTTCTGTTTGCTTCTGCTTGGAAAAAAACAAAAAAAACAACTCATCCTCTGAGCTCTAGGATTTTTTTTTTTTTTAAATGAGATCCATCCCGTTTAAACCGCGCAGCGACCCTCGTTTAGCTGCAATTTGGCAGATTTTGTTCAAGCGAATGCCTCAAACTTCAAAAGTTCAGGGAGATTCATTTTCTTAACTGGTATAAAGATGGAAAGTAGACGTAGAAATTACTCAATAATTGCCGACGCCGGTTTACAAATTCACAGCTACTGTTTGAAAGCATCTAAATATTTTTGGCTAAAGCTGAATTAAAAAGAAAAAAGTGGCACTAGTAGGCTTGATCCACAGGTGCAGAACAGGTCGGTGTGGATCTGCCCAGCGGCGCTTGTTTGGGTTCGGCCTGCGCCGGCATTCATGTGTCGGCAGGAACAAGGACCCCCGTATCCCCTGACAGCACAGATTCTCCTCAGCTAAATGGATAACAAGTCACGGCCGGAAGGGGAAGGTGCTTACAGTCAGGACGATTTCATACCTTAACCGAGACAAGACCACTTAACCAACAAGGCGACGTGCTTACGCCTAAACACACACGGTGGCCTTTGTAGGTCCTTGCTGTAGGGTGGGAGAGACAGCAGCATTTATAGCTCTCAACCATTGTTGGCCGTGATTTGCCGTTAAATCCAATTTATCGGTGTTATGGAAATGCATTTCTGCCCCGGGGCGTATAGGAGTGGGTTTATTCCACAAAAAAACAGCCCGAGATTTATCCGTTTCGCCTGCTCTGGTCGATTCAGGAATGGTGGCACGGCTTAGAGTGATGTAACAGGACCAACAAAGTATAAGGAGAAATCTAATTTGCTTACAAAATAACAGAAGGATACAGAAGAGGTCATCTTTACAGTAACACCTGCAGTAAAAGTATGCTTCAGCACCATCATGTATTTATCCACAATCAATGTCCACAGTTATTTCAGTCAAACTTGGCTTCAGGCATCAGAAGGCAAAAAATGAATGTAAAAGATTTGCTATTACAGTAATTTTAATTAATACTCTAAATGACAATAAATTTTTATTGTTGTTGTGTAATGCATCTTGGTTTTTTAATGTCTGTGTGGACCATGAGTCTGTTAAATAAATCAATCAACAGCTAAATGAATGAAAAGGGAAAAGTTTATTAGAATAGAATAGAATAGAATAGAATTATTTTTCACATTAAAGCTATGAATCTACCTCATTTAGACATGAATCTTTGTGTTGGACATTTGGTTTAGAGCACTCTGGTCTAAAATTCATTTGAGATCAAATTTAGAATTAAATCTTTGTAGATTCTGTAAAAGTCTGCAAATCACACAGTAATAAAACACAAAGCAAGACCTCAATGCACCTTCGTTGGAAATAATACGCAAGTCCAACACGTCTCATGTGAACCAATATTTGTAGCAAATACTAAGGAAACCTCGTTCCACATGATTATTTAAACATCACAGTTTGAGCTTTCACGCCTGTGCCAGTTGTAATGTTTTTGTTGGATACATAAGCTAGCAATGCAAAAGTCAATGGTTAGACCCCAAAAGTAAATGAAATACCAGCATCTAAACCACGGTCACATGCTGAACTAGCATTGACTCGTGTCTAAATGAGCTTTTATGGCCTCAGAATCAAATGTATTGCTCAGTGGAATAGAATAGATCTAATCGTTAACAAAAATATTCCTACAAACATGCACTCTCAGTCGCCTGAAATCAAACGACTAAAGAGACAGTGTTGTGTGAGACGGTGTGTGTGTGTGTGTGTGTTTTACCTCCACCCCCTGTGCAGTTTGCTAATTGCTCACAGGGTGATATGAACAACCAGAGCACCTCCCGTCTCAGTTTTCATTTCGCCAGGGGTAAATAAAGCCTCGCTCTGTAGATGAGGAACGGCACTACGTGTTTGTAATTTAATGTTGTGCATGTGCGCAGATATACATTTGGAGGACCGGGGCAAAGGCCCAAACGATGCATTGTAAGACGGCAAATGTAAGCCTAATGCGTGTAAACTTTGGTTGTTTCCACGGAGACTTCGGGTATCGGTGGGAAGCCAAGATGTCTGAGGCGGAGGGTTTCACAGCGTCGGGACGCGCTGGTACACTTCAAACACCAAACTGTCTGGTTCGCACACACTCCCACGCTGATATGAGCAGGCATTCACACATTCAGACAGATCAGATCAATATGGACTGCAACACTGACACAGACGTGCTCATTGTTAGTCCAAGAATAGTGTTTTTTTTTTCTTTCTCCTATCTGTCTATTTTTGCTCGAGTATCTCCTCTCCTCACATGTCCCGGGCCTCTGCAATCTTCTCTTCAAACCGTCCAGCGTGGAGCATTGTCTCACCTCCACTCATCTCCTGCTCTTCTCTGTCGCTTGCTCTCCAGTCGCACCCTCCCTCCCTCATTGTCCCCATGAAACAATTGGCAGATGTAACATTTAATTACGGCTGTATCTCCTCGGGCGCTGTCGAGGCGGAGGCAAGCTAACACCGCTCAGAGCAAAAAAAAAAAAAAAAAAAAAAGAAAAGAAAGAAGGAGTTGCATTACAATTTGCCGCGAAGTGATTTATTCGTCCGGCAAGCCGGGAAGGAGGACACGGAGAGAGAGAGAGAGAGAGAGAGGAACCAAACGGGGAAAAGGTAATTTCTCAAGACTCGCCGCAAAAAGGTCAAATGCTTTTTAATGACTGTGTTTTCTGATAATGCAGGAGTGTGGCGGCGGTGGCGGCTAGCACTGATGGAGCAGAAAGAGGAGAAGGGGGGGGGGGGGGGGGAGAGCGAATGGGCCCGGCAATAATAAAGTTACAGATTGGTATCACATTGTGACGGTTTAATGGAGTCTCGTGGCTGAGGACTTCATTTGCAACAGGCGTCGCCCCTCGCCTCGCTGCCACTGTCACCATGTCTGATTTCTCAATCCAGACGGAGGCCGCCGCGGTTGTTTGCCGTCGACACGAGCCAGGTTTTTTTTTTTTTTTAAAGAGCAAATGAAGTACGGCCAATTAAATATTGCCATTCAAACGGTCGTCGTGGGTTACTGAGTGGTGATTAAAACAGGAGAGAGAAAGAAGACGTGTGGGAGCAAACTGGAGAAGCTAGATGTCCAAGATGTAGGACAGAAATGGTAGCAAAATAGACGTGATAAAGTCAAATAGAGTGAAACTCGTTAAGGGAGATGAGTGGAACAGAGATTACATCCAGTCAAATACGTAAGTGAAGCTCATTTATGAGCTGAACTTACAGCCGGCCTCAGGACCAGCAGCTGTTCAGGGGCTCCAGGCCTGAGGGGGTCCTATCAGCATCACTGTTGTCACGTCATTTCTTATTATCGTGGGGGGGAAGACATATTTAAAAAAATACAAACTTAATTGATAATTGATGACAGTGATGGAGTGATGACCTGTTCAGGATGCACACCACTCCTCGCACCAGCCCCTCTGCAGGGCTGCAAGGATAAGTGGGTGTAGATAATGGATGGACGGATCAAGTTGATGTTTGCTAACCCTGAAAAACAGTTAGTATGATTTCTGTTGGTGTATAAACATTTTCCATCATTTAGTTCACTTAGATTGTTCACATTTTGTCTGACAATGGATACATTTTATGTTTAGAGCAGTATTTGTTATGTTGAGGCTCTGACTGTAGCAGTAATAGATTCACAGGCAAAATACGTTTTATTGTTACTGTGAAATCATTGCAATATGTAAGTAAGTAAAGTGAATATGTACAACAAAATTGTGATATTGTACAGTTTTTGTAAGAGCCACACATCAGTCGCTCGACTGGTGTTAACTTTGGAGCAACAGAACTTTAAAAAGAACTAAAGTAAGTTTGAAATACACACTCAAACTCAAATGCTGTCAGATTCATGCAATAGGCATTTGGTTGCTAAGTACCAAGGAGCATTGTGTTTCATCCCAGCTGCAGTACATAATGCTTGTGTAATGCATAATACACAGTGGCAGTTCTTTTATGGAAAACACACCAGGTTTCTGTAAATACAACAGAAACTTCATATTAGTTTTATCTTTACATATTTTAACGTATAGAATTAAAGTTAAATAAACGTATGTTCAGTTTAAAGTAATTGTCTTTAAGTTTTATCAAAGTATTTTAGTTTCCCAATTTAAATTACGCAACTTAAAAAGCAATTTACCACTTTAATGTATAATAAATTGGAAACCTTGGCTCAAATAATTATTTAGTCATGGTGTACAAACTTACATTTGTACCACCCCTTGACAAGGTGTTGCCCTGGCAATGTGCCCTAATGCCCATTTTTAAGAAAACCCACTAGTTAAGCAAAACATCTAAACATAGCTAATTTGAAATAAATATTAGTTGAGCTGTAAAAGTCTGGCTTTGCTGAAAGTCCCCCAAATCAAATTCTTCTCAGAGCCCCATAAAGCCTTGGGTTCGTGCTGTTTAAACTGCTTTAGAAAATGGCAAATATGTGAAGTTAGTACCTCCAAAGTATTGTAATGGGCTGAAGTAAGTACAAACTTAGCTCACTATAATGATAAAGAAAAACAAATAATATGGATAACCAAGACCATTAAATCACATAAAGACAAACTCTGGAATACTTGTTGGAAAGACCAAACTCTGCTGCAAATTATATCTGATTCAGTCTAACTATGATCATTCAGAGTCAACTGATCTTTTCTCTTTGCAAACGTAGCTTAGCATATGGCATCTCGCTTGTTTCTGTGTGATTTGACAGCCTAAAATGCAGTGCACATTACTCTTGCATGTACGCCGCGCTAATTTGTAAATGACTAAACTGACTAAAATATACCACAAAAGACCACGTTGCAAGGCCACTTGGAGTCACCGTCGCTAATGTAATGTAAGCACGAGAGCAGCCATTCAAAAGTGCTTTAATTATAGCTTTGCGCATATGCAGCAGCACAGGCCACGTAGTGTGGGCTCCCTGAATGCGGCTACAAGTCTGCAGGAATTATCGCTCTCTTGTTCAACATCCACACCCAAGTCCTGCTTTGAAAATTACATAATTCTCCGTATTAATGAGTGTGAATTGTACTCAACAATTAGAGATGGGTGGAAAATGTTAAGTTGGGTGTAAAGAGAAATGCTTCCAATTACGCGGCGACACGGGGCCTTGTACCTTCCCCAGCCTCCATCGCTGGTAATTAAATCGGCGCGCTTCTTAACGAGGCAGCCATGAAATAAGAGTTGAAGGGTTAATGCGACTATCATTTCTCGCCGCGGAACGACTCGGCGAGGCGCGCGCACACACACTGCACACAAACACATTAGCATAAATATACTCCACAACAACACAGAGCAGGGAGCACAGGCATTCTTTAGATAGACTTTCCGATTTCACCCCCCTGCTAAAACAAAAGTAGAATGGAGCGGGGAGGTAAGAGGGGCGGGTTGCTGCTCCGGTGTGGCCCGAAGAAATCAATCATCTCTAATTTGTTTTCAAATGACAGAGTTAAACATCTAAATCACGGTGGACTAAAACATGTTCAAGCAATTAAAAGCAACACTTGAAACCAAATGCTTGTCCCCATTGCTGCGTTTCACCCCCCAAACCTGAGCTACTGTGTGACTGCGGTTCACCTGGCAACAAAAACATGCCAAGGAGTTGAGGGGCTCAGATGATTAGGGAGCTGCTGCCCCTCTGTGTCCGCAGCGGAGGGATCGGACCCTCACCGCAGCTACTTTACGACATGGAGCCAACACCTCACTGAATGATCAGTGTGTGTTTTGTTCTAAACAGAGGTTTTGAATTTGGCCCATAGCGACCCTGCGTTATTATTTTACGTCACGGTCCCTGAGGGGAAGCATGAAAGTCTGTCTTTGTGAAGGGTTGGGGTGGGGAGTTGTCTATTTGATAATTTTGTTAACTTTTCACCTCCGTTCAATATCCTGTCAGAACGCGGCTGACGGCCGTGCTTGCCTTGTGCCATTATCAGCAGCAGCCCGTGACTTATTGTAATGGCTCCCTTCAATCACGGGAGGATGTTTTTGAATTCATAATAGCGGCAGAATCTGCGGCTATAATCGGCAGCGGGCGCTCACCCGCGCTAATGTGGGGAGAAAGGGACTGACAGCGGCACTTCAGTGTGTGTTTGCAAGAAGGATAAATCCTAATGTGCCATTTGTTTTAATAGATTACTAAGCAGTTTCTTAATATGTAAGCTGTTTAAATAATGCTAACATTTGCACACACACACACACACACACAAAAAAACCCTGAATATTTTCAGTTAGTTTCAGGGATTTGTGGGAGGAGGTTCAGTTTATTGTACAAGGTAATAACGCAAAATGTTTGACCTCATCATATTTATACATTTTGAAGCCTATGAACCTATAATGAGAGGTTTGTATACTATAAAAAAGAATTTTGGATGGTAATAAATATTATCCCCTGAAATTATTTAAATTTTAATTAAACTGTGGCTTGTAAATTCTGTAAATGCTGCTAATATTTCACGTATTTTAACGATAAATATTATTTAAAGATGAATGTAAATGTAAGTTCTTTGTAGAAAATGCAGACTTTCACAAAAAAGTTTCTAATGTGAGATTTTAACTCTACATATAGGGAGATTATTAAAAACCATCAAAGACAGATCGTCTTTACATGGCCGCTCTGACTTTCTGCGCTAGAAACCATAACTCGTATTTTTTCCAGCATATTCCCTTTTTGAATCCACTAAGCTGCAAGATGAAGGCATGAATAACTGAAACTGTTTGAGAAAAGCTTTAGCCTAACACTGCTTTAGCCAAGCATTGGCTGTTCTCCTTAACATAGTTAATGTCAATTTGATCACCCCCTGTTGGCACGGTATGGGTACTACAACATTTTAATAAGAATCCCACACAGACAGATCTATTTATAAAACAAACAAAAACTTTAGCTGCTTTTAAAATACCCAGACTAGTGTTGAAGGGACATCTGTCAACACTTAGCTATTCTAATTTGTCGCAGGCTATGCCGTGTCCAGCAGAAACTGGAATATGTATTTTGGGAATTTGTGCTGTAATATAATTTAATTTATCAATACAATAAATGTGAGTCTGCCATGAGACTGGTTGTGGAGAAAGCTTAAGATCAGCTGCTAGCAGTACAACAGTAGCTAGCAGTAGCTACAGTAGTACTGTCGTACTGTATCCAACCCAAATGTAGCTAGCAATGGTGCTATTGCTAAGGTCAAACATGCTAGCAAACTTAGTTTCTTAATTTTATGACTATTTAAAAGCCATCTTAACAGAGGTATGAACAATAGCTAACATATTTGCTAATAAAATATATTTAATCTGGAGTAAAGTGGCTGATGAACTTCTGTGCTCTCTTGTGCTTGTTTTCACAATTTCTGCTCCACGGCGGAAGCACCCAGATGAGTTTTTTGATCCATTACTGCCGTCTGGGACCCAGTGGAGTCTGGTTGTGATAGAGAGGATCTTCAACATTCATAAGTTCCTGTGCACTAATGACTGTATCTGTAAATCTGTTATTAATTTGGTGTGTTTGGCATTTGATGTGACCTTGCCCATTAAATGCAAGGTCACATGCAATGAAGATAATTTTAGACTGACAGCATTTAAATACAGTAGGCCTACATGCTACGATCCTAATAAGAATTTATTGGACAGCCATTTTTAATAAATAAGAACCAAGATATTTATTTTTGTAAGGCAAAATAAATTCATTTGACTTAATTTATTCAATTTATCCAAAACAGGTGTTAAAAATTGGAACTGAACTAATTTAGTTAAGTAAGCAAATTTTAGAAATTACCTACATTTTAATTTTGAATGCATATTACCTGGTAAACTGGCTAATTTCAACTCAATATATATATATATATATATATATATATATATATATATATAAAATGCATGGAAAATGTCACCCTGTCGTGTAATTGACTACATTAAAAAATGGTTTGATCAGAGTATCATCATCATCATACTGAGCATCTGACACTTTGAAACTTTCACTCTAACATATGTTAAATGTTTGCATAATCCGCGACCTCGATGACTTTGATCCCATTGTTAGAACGGCTCCTAATCCCGCAGTGTTTTTTTTTTTTTTTTTTTTTTTTTGCAGAGGTCATATCAGCCAAACTCTCTGAAAAGTCGCGGCCTTCTTCGGCTCTGCAGCGCCAATTATTGATACCTCATTCCAATAGGCGATGGGTTTCATTTGGATTTCATTCAGCCCGGAATGACCTGAAAATGTGTCAAAGAGCTGTCATTGTTGAAAACCAACGATGTGGGGAAACCTCATCAGCGCGCCGGGCCCCCCGAAGCTCCTCGGGCTCCCATAATTAAAACACTGGTAAAATATCCATGTCCCCCGCGAGAAATGAGCGCACTTATTCTGAAAGGCGAGTGGAGGAGTGCGTTGAAAAAATGTCCACGCACATAAAAGATATATGAGGCGGTTCACGCCGCTGTAATTCGGTGAAAGAAATGGAGTCTGTTCATGGTAATGTAATTTGAGGTATTGCTGCTTTCTAATTTCTACGCTCTTGAATATATCCCTGCTATTTGACTTGCATTAGAAATGACCTTCCTTACAAACGCTTGCGTATAGTGACAGATCTACTACATTTTCCTCTTTTTCTTTCTATATGCTGCGAAAAAAAAGAAGTATGCAAAACTGCGTCCGTCTATTGTCCACTGCGCTCTTTAACTCTCGTGTTTTTTTTTTTTTTGTTTTTTTTTTGCAAGGTATCATCTATAAACCGACGCACTCGCGCATGTGCAGCCGTTATTACACTGCGCGGATACATTACCTCTGTTTGTTTTGTGAACCTGTAAACAGCCAGGGTATCTGCTATCTGCAGCTCGCAGCTTTTTTTCCCTTTTTTTCCCCTCCGCATTCCTCCTAATGAGGTTGCAGAACTGCTTGCACGGTCCTTCACTCCAGATCATTAATATTGTATTGTTCATATCATGAACTCCTAGGTTACACCGAGCATGCATTTTTCATTGCTATAATCCTTAATTATTTTTATGCACCCTTAATCTTTCATATAGTTTCAGTGTTTTGCTTAAATATTTAATGGCACGATGATGCGGCGCGTCTTTCAGGACCCGGTCTTTTCTACAAGAGGAGGAGGAAGAGATGAAGGGAGAGGAGGAGGGAGAACAGGTCGTGCAGCGAGGAGAAAGAGAGAGAGAGAGAGAGAGAGAGAGAGAGTGATGAGAAAATGGATTTTAACGCCTCTCCCGATATAAGCCTCCTCGGCACTGTCTGGTTGAGTGACTAGGCCTCCAGTGGAGACGCTGTTTTAATTCATATCAACACTGACCTTATTCAAAATAATCCTCTCGCCCTTAATCGCTTTTTTAATATATATATTTTATTATTATTATTCTGGAGCTGCAGGTCGTTTCTTCATACTTACCAGCAGCAAACAGATGGCGCAGAAAACGGAAGAAAAAGAACAATGACATATGTTAAGAAATCTCGGTTTAAATTATTACTATATATATATATATATATATATATATATATATATATATATATATATATATATATATATATATATATCTCGAATTGCTGCTATTATTTCCCCATGGTGATACCTTAAAATGTTTTAAAAGCTTTTCAAATTAAATGGAAGCCCCTTTTTCTGTAGTGTTACGCAGAAGAATGAAGTTAGAAATGAAAATAAAGTGTAAGAGTTTTTACTTATAAACTAGTTTGAAGCCAAAAAGAAAAAAAAAAGTGTGCCAAGATTTTATAATTGTTTTTTTTTTTAAATATATAAAGTTGTAACACTGCGGTGTCCGAGATGAAGGTGAAGGAGTTGATTTTGAAAGCACTTCCTGTCCAATCCTTGACAACTTTCACCATTTTCTTGTTGGATATTTGGTACTTTGACAGCATCCTAGTGTACTTTGTAAAAGTGACTGTTGCCTGGACTCCCCCCCCCCCTCCGATTTTGTGAAATTAACATCACAAACATCAATTTACTGAGATTTTACCTGGCAGACCAATGCAAATTAGTGCATAGTGTGAAAGTATATGAGAAACTATACATTACTTATTTCTCTCGAATAAAAAACTTAAAAGTGTGGCATGCATTATGTGTTCTACTTCTCAGAATCAATATTTTCTTCAAGGATTGCTCAATATTTTTGCTCCATCCATGTTCTCAACTGTGGTCAGCTGCACTGTCCCTGTTGGAGACAATCACCTGCAGAGCATAATGCTGCCACCACCATCTTTCACTGTGCATATGATGCTTTTGGCATTCATGCTTCACCACGCACGCATGTTTTTGCAAAAATGCCAAAAGCTGAAATTAAACTCTAATCCAACCATAGCAATTTCTTTGACATGGTTATTATGCCCCCATGTTGCCATTCTTTCAGAAAAAGCATTTGTGAACTACACAACCAATATTTGTCCCGTTAACAGTTTCTCCCACCTGAGCTGTGTCTCTGTAGCTCCTCCACAGTTATCATGAGCTAGCCCAGATTTTGACTTCCTCAAACTGTATCTATAATTTTTCCATGTGTTCGCTGGTCTTCGTAATGGTGTTTGTTTGTTATCACATAATATAGCAATAAGCTACAATGAAGTTTTGGTCAATATGTGAAAAAATTTGCATGCAACAGGTTAGAACCTTTGCAAGTGACCATATTAAACTTGTAGCTATAAACTGCATGACAATTACCAGTAAGTAAAAGTTAAAGCCACCAACATGCCCAGTTATGTCTTAGAAACATTAGAAACAGCGTGTTCCCCAAAGACTGATCACAGGTCAGCTAACTTTCTTCATCTCTGTTTTTGGCCAAAGGTCAACCTCCGAACCAGATCATTGGTTTGTAGCTCTGGGCTGCTGATATCATTACGGTGAGTGAAGCATCCCAGCGTTCTTGGCTTAAAGCTCCTGCAGCTGAGTGGCAGATGGGCAGAATTGTTGGAAGTTCAAAGGTCCATACTCAGATGTGTTTATCCCCACTCCCTGCATGGAGGGAGTGTAGTTTAATTCAAGCATCGCACTCAGGGATCCATTAATCCCATCTACTGATACGACAGGAACTGAGTTGGGATAAGTCTCCACAAACACCATTACTGGTAATGTTTTTGTAATAATACCTGTATTTTAGTGAGTGTGTGTGTGTGTGTGTGTGTGTGAGAGAGAGAGAGAGAGAGAGAGAGAGAGAGAGAGAGAGAGAGAGAGAGAGAGAGAGAGAAGCCATGTGTGTCATAGTTCTAAGTAATCTGGTTATAGATCAAGCCTGTGATGACTGATGATAAATTCAGAGAAAGGACAGAGTCTGTTTAGAAACAAATGAGGATTTCATATGAAAGGACTCTGACAATTTAGCGAGCCACCAATGTTCCAAGGCCAAAAGTATATTCATTACAATAAAGCAACATTTATTGTTTTTTAGGGAAATTATGATAATAATCCTGCTATGTGAAGTGTTGCTTTAATAATGTAAAATAAACTGCAAAGATCTAGGATTGTAGTGTAGCATTGATTAATAAGTTACTTAATGAACAAGTAATGTATTGCTATATGGGATCTGAATGTTTGGATGTTATGTATGATGTACTGCGAAGTGTCTGATTGGCTCACATAATTGATCACAAATATTAATAATTTATATTCAGAATAAATATTTAGTAAATCTTTATTTTTTACTTTAATTTGTCAATGACATCAATGTGTTGGGCAAACTGCATAACCTTCAGAATCTTATCACCACATTTAATTTGTTTGTTTATGTCAAACAAACAAATGAATTGGTGTAAATAAAGTTACATTAAAATTATTGTGGGACCGTTCAAGAGTAGAATTAAACAATTAAAAAAAAAAAAAAAAAAAAAATATATATATATATATATATATATATATATATATATATATATATATATATATATATATATATATATATATATAATTTTATAATTTTTTTAAATTTTACAAGTCAATTTATTTTAGCACATTATTTAAAAATAAAACATTTATATGTGCAATAAAAACAAATCAAGATTAGTGAGCAAAGCTGGGATTGGAGCATTTTCAGTATAAATAATTCTGCTTTCTGTATGAACCATTATTACTGAGCCAATAACTAATCATAAGGGAAAAAAATCAAAATGTCACAAAAAAACAACTTTAATTTCAAAATGTGATTTTGAACAAGCACTTCGCTCAAAGACATGTGCATATTAAGTTTTCGAAAAGTGTTTCCCCCCTGTGCAAACGTAACAAAGGAAGTCGTAGAAATAGAAAACGGTTGAATTAATTCTGAAGTAGCGCAGCTTGTTGGTGCTGAAAGAATGTATGCAGAAACTTTTCTGAGGCTTTAAGCAAATTAAACAGTTTAAGAAAGTTAATAATAATAACAAAAAGTAAGTTAGCGCCTGTTATTATAACTTAATAAAACAAAGTTGGGTAAATCTCATTAGTTAGCGTATTAAATTGCGAAATATGCGCCCGTCCTTCTCGCTCTCTTTTCTTCTGCCACTTGCTCTGCTTCTGCAGACCCCCTCCTCTCCACACCTGTCTTATTGTACTGAGGAGACACTCTTATCCCCTCTTCCTGATTCACTTATGCTTTGCTTTCACTGCACTTAACTCTCATGGTGATGTTTAAGACCACCCAGGTTCTCACTGTAAGGGCCTCCTGGTTATGTTTGGCTAAATGCTTCCACTAAGAAATCGGACAACAGTGAAAAATGCAGCGACTTACAACAATTCGTGGCCTCAGAGTTTATTCGTATTTTGATGTTTTAAAACTACAAGGTGTTTTATTTGGAATTAATGTGACAAACTAATGCAGAACAGCAAAAAAAAAAATAGGGAAATAGAAGGGAAATGAGATGAGAGACGGTTTATTTTCTCTTTTTTCTCTAAATATAAATCTGAGTGGGTGTTTACTGCATTTGGTCTCCTTTAATGCAACAGTCTTTAAAAGTCACTTTTACAGGGAGTTAAAATTAATTAGTTTAAAGAGGTTTTCTTTGTTATGTACTTTCAGTTTAAACGCAGCTTTTCTGTAAAGGCCTCAGAGGTTTGTTAGAGAACATTAGAGAACATTAGAGATCAGTCCATTATTAATCATACTGGACTAATCAGAAAAAAAAAGTTTTGAAGAAGTTCAAATCACAGTTAGGTTATAAAATAATATTTCTAAGCTTTGATCATCTCATGGATGATTGTTTTTACCCATTATCTTATATGATAATAGCAGTGTGGCACAACCTTAACTGCCAAGGACAGCATTAACCAGAGCAGCAGCCTAGAGGCCAATGGTAACTGTGGAGGAGCTGCAAAGATCCACACCTCAGGTGGGAGAATCCGTCGACAGCTTATGAAGGAGACGCTGCCACGTTAGATACTGGGGCAATCTCTTAACAGCCCGAGCTACAAAGGATTTGTTATTATCAAAGCACTTTCAAGTGTTAGAATGGCACAAAGTCCACATCTAAACACCAAAGTTAGAATGCAGCAAAACAAACAAACAAAAAAGAAAGGATATAAGTATGTGGAGACATTGTGCCCCACATATTAGAAGCTGTAGCTGCAGTGAAAGGTTCTAGAAAGTATCGACTCCGGGGTTGAATAGTAGACGCATGCCACACTTTTCATAATTCACCTCATAAAAATCACAGTTATGATCTTACACATAAAATCCCAATAAAATGCCTCAATGTATGGGGTTGTGCTAAGCTAAGAAGACATGCTGTACACTGGTGAACTAAAAATGTAACATTTTTATATAGTACAAGGATGACCATACAGCTTCCTCATGAAATTTACTTCAAGTCTCTAATATCTTGAGTTCATATTTGCTCTGGGAGGCCATCTAACAAGCTTGTAGCCTGGTGGAGGGCAGCTATTCACCCCCTGATCTCCACATAGCATCCTCCATCCATAAAGGGCCCTTCTCAGGTCCCCTTTGGCCATCTCAGTCCTGGAAGGGCCACTGGTGTAGTGTATGGCGTGAAAGCAGAGCATAAGAGGAAGCTGAGTTCATCATGGTTGGGGGGAAGAATGGTAAATAAAATGCACTCGTTTGAAGCAAGAAGAGGAGGAGCAGAAAAGGACAAGGACCTTGAGGAGGAGAGTGTCTTCACTGCTAATTAGCCACCTAGCCTTTAAGAATACCCAAGATGGTGAGCACTAAGACACACACACACACACACACACACACACACACACACACATATTGAAGCACAGGGGGGAGGAGAGAGGCTGTGTTGTGTGTTGCGGAGCAGCATCCTCCAAGTGTTAGGTAATTGGAGCGTTGTACCTCAAGAGAAAACTGCTGATTTCATAGGAAGTGCTAACAGGACCTTTGTGTGCCATGTTTCCCTTTTCCAGGGAGCCAGAGGGGCCAGACACAGAGAGAGCTCTGGGTCTATAGTGGGAACAGACCCAGCCATACCTGAGTGCATCTAGCCACGGCAGTAATGAACCTCTTCACATGGCCGCTCACCCAAAAGAAAAAGAGGTGGATAAAGAAAGGAGGAATGAGAGAGGGGAGGAGGGGGTGCAACCTAATTTCACAGCAGCAGAATAGCAGGTGGGACAAAAGGTCTAGCTTGAGGAGCAGAGGTGGGTGGGTGGGGGGCTTTATTAGTGGTATTCTCCTGCCCCATTTACACCATCTCTCTCCTCGGCAATGGAGCACTTATCACAAGTGTACCCATCCAGCTCGCCAATAGAAACAAGCTAACGCTATCCGTCAATGTTTACCATTAGGGATCTGTCATTTGCAGATCCACCATATGTGGCAGATTAATGGGACACAAGCCCTTCGTTCCCTCTCTGTCTCCCCTCTCTTTCTCTGCAGTGTACGCGTAACGCTCCGTGTGGCCAAACTCAGACTTGTTCTGAGAAACCGAGAATGAAAACAAACCTCCAAAGAACGGAAACAAGAGACGGAAAAAGGAGCAAAATGACTGTCAGCCGGGAGAGGTTGGGGGCGTGGGGGGGCGATGAGCAGATCTGGTTCGATTTGCATCGGATTTGTTTTCACGTCGCTTGTTTGACAACTGCTAACTACAGTAAAGATTTAAATGTTGCTGAGAAGCAACTTGGAAAAAAAACTGTTTGATTTTTGCTTTTAATTAAATCTGTAATTACTTAAAATCAAAAGCGAGGCCCCAGAGACCTTGTGTCAAAATTTGTTTGGTACCGTTAACTTCCTTTATGGTAGACATTACAGTAAAATTCTGAGTAGAAATTGAGGTTCCAAAACATAATAATTACAAATATGTTTAACTTTGTGACACTTAGTGGCATGAGGCAATAGTGGAAGGAAGTATGTAGTTAAAACAATGGAGGATAAATGGTTTAAAACCTAAAGTACTGTAAATGTAGCTTCTAGGTTCTTCACAACCTAAATCAAGAAACCTGGCTGGCTTTGGATACATTTGAAACTTATTTGGGAGGAGAAATGCACATAAATCAACATTTCTGTAAATGTGCCAGAATTAGCCAAATAGCTATTTTTCATCTATTATAAGTCAATAAATTAAAAAAAAAGGGAAAAAAAGAAAATAAGTTGTTTAAGAGAGGCTTGGGTATTTTATATGCAAGTATTGATACACTGACCTCATCAGATAACTTAACTTTATGCATTAAAGACACATAACTACGGCAAAGACATTTGATAATATGTACTGTGTTGCTACTGACAATTTTTTTTCCTGTGACTTTGCTCTCTCTTTTACATTTACTTATTTAACAATTTGCCTTAACCTTGGAAATATAATGTACTCTGATACTCTGAGCTCGTTTTGCTCCAGTAATTTTGTGTTGTCTGCGCCTTTCACACAGGCACCATGGCTAAAGCAAGGCAACCAGGCCGTCGCTGAGACACTGGCTTCTTTTCTCCACTCTATATACTGGACATCTTTGTCACCGCACTGGGCTTGAATGGTGACCTCCTGCCAAAAAGGCAGGGAGGAAGGGGGTAAAAAGGAGAGACGGGAAGATGGGGGTGGCACTCAGGTGGTCCTAACTCCTTGTTTCTTTGTCCCTCTCTGTTGGACAAACATCTACACACTGCGGTCCTTCTGTCTTTTCACCCGGGATGTCGTTGGTTGCCCATTTAACAAGAACCTACAAGAAGCGAGCGGACAAGAGCGGGTGGCGGTGGGAGACGGAAGGAGGGAAGAGCAGACAAAAAGTTTGGGTTCCCCTCTTTTTGTTGTGTTCTTCCTCGGAGCAAGTCAAAGAAGACACGTAACAGCCCAAGAGGAGAAAGCACTTTTTCTTCTTCTTCTGACCTCTATCCTCTTATGCTTGGCCTCCCAAAAACACTGACACTGACAGTGGAGGTCATGTCTCTTCTGTAGCTCACCTCAGCAAACCGATATTTCGGAGATCAGGGCAACTAAATTTGATTTTTTTTTTTGTGCGTGTGTAAATTCCTTCTCAAACGAAATCATGTACACATGGATAGATGATGGACTGACAAATACCAGGAGACATAGGAGCCCTGTCTGCAGCAGAATGTATTTCTCATGTTAGAGGAGGCGACGATGCCAGAGGAGAGGAGGCAGAGCCAGAGGGAGGTAAGGAGAGGCCTCACTTCTATAAGGTTATCTCTCTTTTCTCTTATGTGCTCCTATGGCCTCCCCTAGAGGAATGGTGGTTGGTTACTGTTAGCCAACTTTGCATTTTTATTACCTTAAAAGTGAAAAGTCTTTTAATTTTTGTGGTAGTATTGTTTATAACGTACACTGCATCAGCAGGTCAAATAATAAAGCAAACAACTCCTTCTCGCCTAAATTCTACATAAGTCAAGAAGTACATTTTATTATTTTCATAGTTATTTTATAATTAAACTGTTTAAATACTCAGTACATTAATATTTTTTGGCTTGAAGTTATTCCTGAAGTGTTTGCACAATCTTACATTGAGGTGCTTTCTTCACTTCTTAAACTGTTTCTCTCCTCACAAATGTATTTTTTTTTTTTGACATATTTTTTCTTGCAATATAACATTTTGTGTCTTCACCTTAAGGGTACATTACCACCAGTTCTGTTTAGTCCACTTTAATCAATCTCTAATTTGTTTGCCTAGAAAGTCTGGTTTGTTTGGAGAGGTGTGACTGGGTAATTGAACTCTGATGCGGACAAAAAAAGTGAACTCTGGTCTACCTAAAGGTCTCAGTTTGTGTCCTTTTCTTCAGTGGTTCTTGGTGCAGCGCCACCACAGGTGAGGGGGGGGGGGGGCAGGTTTTTTCAAAGGATTTAGTTTGTTTGACAGTGCAGTGTGAAGTCGAACTGCACCAGATGAAAATGTAACAAATGTAACTATGATAGTGTCTACCGGACTATCAGGAATAACAGGTAAGAGAGTGAAACTCAGAAAATCCTCCACCCAGAGACTCTCTCCAAGCAATCCTAAGGCGTTCCCAGTTCATAACGTTCCTCCAGCAAATTGTGGATTTGCCATGGGTTCTTCTCCCACTGGGATGTGCTCATAAAAACCTCCAAAGGGTTTTTATGAGCACCATGGATGCACCATGAGGGACATCCTTCCAGATCTAACTCTTATGTAGAGGTGCAGTGGCTCTACTCTAAGCCCCTCCCAGACAATGGAGACCTTTAACTTCGGCTGAGTATGACGGGAGAAGCTAACTTCAACTGCTGATGGAGTGTTAAGAGCTTTGATTTTTGGTTAAGCTCTTTCTTTACCATGATAAACCAGATCAGCACTGGCATTACTGCAGATGTGCCCCCCAGTCCATCCATCCACCTCCAGCTCAGTCCTCCAATCAGTAGAGAACAATAGACTCTCCGTTTGAGGAAGAGAAAATCCACCAACCTGAATGGAGGAAAACTAATTTTTCCAGTTGAGAATCATGGCCTCAGAGTTAGAAGAGCTGATCATGGCTTGAAGACACCAACAGAACCACATCATCTGCAAAAAGCAAACATCATGACACCGACGATCCCAAACAAAACAGCCTCCTAAGGTCCTGAGATCCTATCTACGAACACCACAAAGAAGGTTACAGACAATGGTGAGTCCTGGTAGAGTCCAAGCTAGACTTTGTGCCAAAAATGTGGACATAGATTTTGCTTTTATATACAAGAACTTGATAGAACTTTTAATAATCCTCACTTCTACAGCTCCATGGGATCTATTGATGTACAGGGTCATAAGTCTTCTCCAGATCCACAAAAGGATGGCCAGTTTTTGTTACTGTTACATTGGACTTGCAGTCTTAGTTATACTTGCATGATAAGGAATTTACAAATCCAAATGAGTTACAAATCAATGAGTTCTACTTTAGATTGGGCACTGTAGATATTGTAATACTGGATGACAAAGTAGATATAATGTAGTTCAGTAAGACGAAACCTTATAAGGCAAGCGGAAGACAGCTCTACATCGGAGGACGTGCAAAATTTGTCTAGTAGAGTAAGACTGAAATATTTGCAATACAGTCAGTTGTATCTACAAACAGCATGAAAGGAGAAGTCGTCTTGTCCTAGGCCAGGAGCAGGACAGACAAAAGGCCAGACAGAGGTGCAGTGCACACAGAAAGACAGGTTTGTGTCAGAGGGAGCTGATGGACAGCTTTGACTGACAGGCAGACAGACACGTCTTTGGCAGCCCAGTCACTCTCATTATGGCGCAGGGGTGTTCCCTCTACAGTGGAAGCTGTCACTCCTGTATCGCTCAAATGAAAAGCCACTCTAGCCGGGGACGCGCCGCTACGGGCTGAGAAAGCATGTCATCTTTTCCTTTTCTTCCCCCCTCTCGGCGATGTCTCGCTCGATAAAGGAGCAGCCACGAGAACAATGGGAACGACGGACTAGAAAAGGACAGAGTAAGACAGAGAGATGGGGGAAGAGGGTGAGATGGGGCGTTTTGACATCTGAATTACATTTCTATCGCCTCAGACATGAGAGAAGAATGGAGGAGAAAAGAAAGATGGGAGGAGATACGGAGGCGGGCCGCCAAACCATCACTTAGATGTTTATTTTAACTTCACTGCATTTGGCTGGCGTCTAAAAAGCTAAAACCTCTGTGTCTGTGACATGAGCTTCTGAATAAAGCCACAAGGAAGAGCTAATAGAAAAGTGATATTCGTGTTGTTTGACAAGTTCAACAAATGCAGAGGAATCTGGGCTGGAAGAAACTCCAACTTGTAGAGTTCCTTGCACCGCGGTCTGCAGATACCACACATGAGGCCTGACAAAAGAGACGCTGCAGCGTGACAGAGATGACGGCTGACTTTGAAGACTGCGACATAAAGATGACAGCAGAGATAAACGACACCACCTGTACATGTACAGAGGGGATCTTCCCTTCAGCTTTAGAGGGTGTAGCGACAAATATCTCCATGGTATTAAAACACCTCGGCACTTCCTGTCAAAGTGAAGTCTGTCTCGCAAAGAGCTATCATGGTACTTTCTTTCTTTCTGCATGACTTCATCTGGTGAGGCAAGTGTAAGCTCCCCGAATATGGAAGTGTGTTTTAAGCTTAGAGACATTCATCTGCGTTTGAGACTTTTATCTTGAAGTGAGAAAGGAAGTATTTCTTGAGCTCCTCTGTTGCGTTAATGAGTTAAGAAATTATGCTCATCGCTCATTATTCTACAAGCATGGCTTTTATCGATCCACTGCTCAAGACAAATGAAAATGAACATGAGAGGTACTACATGATCTTTTTGCATACCTATATTCCCATTCAGAACTAATATTTTGTTTAGCTTTTAATTTGCAGATTTGGACACATATGCAGCTTTGATTAAATATTTGGAAACTTTTTTTTTCTTAAAAAATACAACAATACAATCTCACTTTCACGAACAGTATTGTGCACTTTCCTGTTCTTTTTCTTTCTTACTTTGTATATTTATTGCAAATAGTTCAACTTTCTTGTGATCTTTTAAATTTGACCAGAAAATGTTGTGAGGAGTCAGATGATATTTTCTGAGGCTTGTGGCACAGTAAAATAACTCCAACATGGCCTGCAATACTCTATAGTTTTGAAATTGATAAGTACTTGGGGTTTATTTAACATAGTTTCAGATTTGTGACATTTGTATATATAAAAAAAAGTATCTTTGTGAAGACACAAAAAAAATCGATTCTCAATGTCGTTTGGGCGTTAGACAAGTTAGACAAGCATAAAAACCCAGATCATATCAAACCTGGAGCAGAATTTTCAACACAATACGGAGTAGTGGTAAAATTTCTTCTGGTGTTATTCCGGGGAACTCACCATCGTGTGTGGTGTCGTCTTGTGAGCTGGATGTGTCGTCACAACCCTACTGTATGTCATGCCAGCTTCTGTATGCCCCAAAATCTGCATCTTCTTACCGCTTCATTAATGTCAGCTCTGCTTCACTAGAGCAACAAAGCCGGGCAGGTAAACAATGAACCCTAATCTATTCCCTAATTAGCCTTCTTTTATCTCATTATCCTTATTCGAGCTCTTCCCTCGCGCGTTTAACTTGTCACACATCTTATATTTCTGTGCCGAGCGCGCCGTGCATATGTTAATGCGTGCGTATTTGACACCCAGCCCTCTATAACCTCATTAGAATCTTTCAGGTCCCGCTGTGCGCCCATCCACACACTCTCACACTGCTTTGATTTCTCAAAGTCTAAAGATGTCAATCACCTGCCTCCTTCGAGTCGGAGCAGGAGCATTCACACGCGCGGGCTCGCCCGAGCGCGCTCGCGCTCGCAGCGGGCACGCACGCAGACACGCACGGGCCATCCATCAACGTCCTCCTCCCACTCCCCTCCGCTTCTATCTTGCTCGCTCTCGTCACTCCCCCTCAGCCATTCCACTATTTGAGAGTAATTTCATGTGCCAGCGTGGTGCATAATACACTTTTAATGGACAACTAATTCTCTGCCATTACTTCGTCAACATGATTACGGGATCTGCCGCTCGCAATCCTGAGGAGTTGGGCCCAGGCTTTTTAAATATACACAAGACATTAATGTGTCTCTATTCAGCTTTACATCAGGGGATGTCAGCCATTTACATAATGCTGCCATTGAGGTCTGTGACAGCCTCCCTCTCTCTCTCTCTCTCTCTCTCTTGCCCCCGCTCCGTATTCCGACATGATTTCTTTCCACAAAGGGCCTCGGAGCACTGCCTTTTCCCTTCTGCCTCGTTCTCTCTCTCTCTCTCTCCCTATCCTCGACTCAATGAATGCTCACACTTTTCACCAATGTCATGGAAGAGACGCAGGAGAGACGAGGGGGGGAGAGGATGAGAGGGAAGCAGGGATTAGGCGAGGTTGGTGTTTCTAAAGGGGAGTGAATGGGGAAAGTTGCCTTTCCATCACCTGTACAAAGCAGGAATATCAGACGATGAAAAGGGATGAGTGTATAATTTGACCACTTAAATGGCTAGTTCATTAGGCCTGTCAGGATAGCACTTCTCTGCCTGTTGGGAGGCATGGCAGATATGCAAATCTGTTCCCTGCACTGCAGAAGACACTCTGCTTCTGGGGGAATTTTTAGGAGGAAAACGCGACACGGAGAGGAAAACATTAGCTGTGCATTAGGACGAGTTAATTAGAGTTCTAAACCATCGTGTTTACATCACTATTTAGGAGAAAATAATAATAAATGTTTATCTACTAGATGGGATTAGGTGGAAATTGAGAATGTAGTCTCAATTAAAGGTTAAGCAAAGGTTTTAATAATGTATTCAATTTCATTTTGACATTATATGTTTAGAATGTGTTTATGTATTAAACTGGATGTGAGTGACTCGGTGGAATTGGCTGGGATTTCTTACACAGGGCTCTTTGGATGTTTTACCTATATGATTGTGATATATATTGTAAAAGATTGGGTTGATATGATCATATAGAGTGGATATAATCTAGACATGTTTGTACTGAAAAGTGCCTTCAGGTAAAAATGCCGTAGAAATAAACAGAAGTGAAGATGTTATAAATCTGAATGGAGAACACCTGAAATTTAAGGTAAGTCAAATGATAATCTTTAAATTAGTATTTAAAGATTATTAGCTTTAAATAATCATCTTTAAATATTTACGATTATTCATCTTTAATATTAAGTATTGCAACAATATTGCAATAATGTTCCAATAACATTATTGTAACAACATATGCAATTATGTTGCAACATTTTGTCAAATTCCAAGTTTGACAGACAAAAAAATCAAATGAGCGTCCTGCTGCCAGTTTCAACAAAGGTTACTTTGAAGAACATGACAAAAACTTAGAACTTGGGGGAGGAGAGGGGGGGGGACTTTAGAGCTGAATGAAGTGTTTGGTCTTAATGATCAATGTTACATTTGCAGGGAAATTGAGAAGCTTGCAAATAAACTTTACTTACTTCACAGGTTTAATTAAAAAAAATATTAACTGGTAGTAATTTATTGTGAGGAAGCTCCGCTGTGATGAAAACGGGTGCACCAAATACAAGGCATCATGAGGACAGAATGTTATATGAACACATTGAACCAGAGTCAGTAACTCTAGTTCTGTCAAGAGGAATAGGACAAAACTGCAAACCACCGGAAGTGGAGAAATTAATTTCACAATTTAAGACCCAAGTCTTAAAGTGGAAAAGAAAATGCTACCAAAAACTGAGGGAATTTATAGAAACTTTTAGAAAAGAAGAAAAAAATACTCTCGGTTCTCTGGCATATTTCAAATAAAATGTCATTTTGGTCATCCTTGTGGAGCTGAAATAAGGAATGTTTTGTCACGTTTAATGATGAAAAAAAAGTTATTTTTGTACAGCATTGAACTGTGACTCCAATTATCATGAGAATCTACAGTAGAGTACTCCATTAGTAAGACAAAAATAAATAAATGTGAGAGCTGCCACCCTAAAGTAGAAAATCCAAAAAGTTAACATGAAACTCAACATGAAAGAGAATTGTTGACAACAGATCCTTTTCTCAACGTTAACGTTGGATAAGTCTCACTGACCCGTCATTGTTCTTCTCGATGTTATTTTGTTCACCCAGCCTTTGTAAACGTCCTTCTGCCTACACATGAAAGGGAAGTGCTGGGTGGTGGTTGCAGGAATTATCTTGCACTGACAGCCACGTAACAAAAAGCTTGTAATACTTTGAATAATTGAAAGAAAACTGATATAAAGGGATTGCACTGGTGTTCACAAAAGGAGTTAAAAAAAAAGAAAATTATAAACCCTGACAAGCTTAATCTAACGCTAAAAATAGGCTGTGCAGAGAAGCACACAAAAGGAAAAACATATTCAATCACCTGGCAGGAAGTTTGGGCAGTGACTGAAGTTCATAATAAAAGCCTCCATCCGGTCCCGGCAGTTTTCGGACACCGTCTGGCCTCTGCACACAGCTTCGCGTGCAGTGTTTGTACCATGGGGTCTCTGGGTAAATCAAAGTCACCGAGGTTGTTATTGTCTCCACAGGGACATTTCCTATTGAGCTCCGTTTGATGTACGGCAGCAGGTCACGACTGGCCACTTGGGCCAAATACAGGAAGTTGTCTTTCATGTTTTCAGACGCCATTTTGTCAGGTCACGGCTAGTTTATGAGTCTCTCAGGAGTTATGAGTTAGACCTGATTTAAATAGGGAACTGCTAGAACATCTTTAAAGATAAAACCTCGTTAAAATGTTAAAACATGTACTATGTGATAGAAGGGGGAAAAATCGTGAGAAAATAAGATCATCTATAATCCGTTTCTGCCAGAAGTATCATGTAACTTGTTTTTCCTTTGTGTACAATGCATACTTGACATGAGAAAGGCAGCTCTTTGACCATAAGTGATAGAACTGTGTGAGAATGTTGGACGTAGCGCTGTAGCCTGAGTGGTAATTGCCTCTAATGGAAAGACATATAATAGCAAGAGAGTAGGAAGGCCATATACCAGCATAAGAGTGAGAGTACTTTCTTCAGAAAATGGCTGGAAAAAGCTCACTCAAAGACTGCGTGCATGCGTGTGCATGCACATATGTGTGTGCACCGACGGGAGCCTTGCTGCACTGACTACTATAAGGTGGGTAACAGGTGTGTGTCCACCTGTCCTGAAAGATGTGGATAATTGTAATAGTGTGCCTTGGTCTGTAATTTGCCACTACTGCTACCATTAAAGGTACTGCTCTTCTCACCGCTAGATGCAAGCGCTTGGATATGTGCACAAGTACACTCTCACTTGTACAGAGGCAGGAAAGAAAACAAGTACAAAAGGGAAAGAAGACTGAGTCTACAACTCAAAAAAGGGGCTATTTTGTTGTGCATGAAATGTGATCATAGCTTCTGGGTCTGAAAATTTAGGCCACTGTAAAAATACCTGAAAGCAACATTGCCAGCAGACATGAGGAGCGGTCGCAACAAAACACTCACTGATTGTGAAGTAGCAAATCCCCGAAAAGCTTATTTACGGCCCCAGAATAACCTTTTTCCTTCTAAGTTCATGGTCTCAAACGGGTTGCATCTTACTGAAAGTCGTGAAATCAGAAGGAAAACATGATCATTTTTTATTTGTACAGGTTAGTGAGTGGTGTAATAAGTAATAATAAAAAGGTTGTCAGTCAGACTGAACTTTGTTTGATTGGAGGTCAAAGTCTCTCATATTTCATGTCCAGATGGTCCAAACAAGACTCAGTACTTCAATTAACAGACATAGGGCATAATAAAATAGCCTTAGAAACTGTGACAGTTTTAAAGTTGCATGTCTATTCAAATAAGTAATATTCAAGTAAAATAATTGGACCTTGTGTTTCTGTGGATAGACTAAATTTTTATAGAAATTGAAATACAACTTGTATTCATTCCATTCAGATTGAGATGTTCTGCAAAAGGCCACCAGACACTTGTCCTGAAAAACAATCTATTTTGTCAATAAGCTGATGTTAAAAACAAACCAAAAATAAGTCGTTTGACCAGAAATGTTACTGTGGCATAAGTAAAAGTAACGTTTTCACAGAACAGGGCCTTTCTTTGTAAATAAAAAAAGAAAGACAATTACAACTCTTTGACGCACCAAAGAGGTCAAACAGTAATTGACGACACTTGCAACCATTCCCATTTTGCGACGCGAATTAAAATGTGCCTCAAATAATATTGTTTTTGATTTCTCGGAGGCAGGAAGTGACAGGATCTCAGCTGGTGACAGGTAAAAACACATGCTATATTTGATAACAGACATTTCAATGAATAGCTGAACAGTGTTATTAGAGAGGTGAGGGGTGTGGCGCTATGCAGATCACAGAGCAACAGGAAGATGATATTGCTATTACCAGGTGTTGACACATGAGATTGCATTTACATTTTCAGCCGACGGATGTTTTGTTTGTGAGAGTTAGCCACGGAACCTGAATATCAAAACAGGAATCAATATGTAGAATAAATCTGGGAAATTGCATTGTGAAACATGAAAACTCTCTGACATCTCGCGCCATCCTCTTTCCAATCTCGTTTCCCTTTGTCTCTCTTTTTTCCCCCCTTCTTTCCAGGCCTTTTGTTGCCGATGCTCCATCCATCACTTCCTCCAGGTTTTTACCCGGCCCACTCTCACTCTGCGGAGCTTGAATAGGCTGTCTGCGAGAGACTCGTCTCTGTTTGTGTTTCATGTTGTCAATGGCAATGGCGTTATCAATTAGTGCAGCAGTGGGAGCCCAATTAACAGCATCAAACAGCTAATTAATAGAGCTGTGTGAGTTCGTAGTGCACAACAGAAAGCTGCATGACTCTAAACTAGCACAGCCATGCTGTAGCATGAGAAGGCAGCAGGAGAGGCGGGGATCGTAACAATGGCAGAGTCATGTGCACATATATGCACGCCAACATGCATGTGCACAACAATACATTTTAACAGTCGCTGCGTATTTACAAAGGCAGTTGCAGGTTATTTGCAACAGACGCAAAGTCAAGCGAAATCCAGTACATGTGCACACGTGAGATTTGCACACAGGGAAACGTAAATCAGTCACCATGTGAAGATGGTTGAATATGAAGTGAACACGGTTCTCCTAAAGCTGCCACCTACTTCAAGAAGAAGTGTCTTGAAGTATTTCAATTATAAATTTTAACTCAGAGAGCTAATTTAGACAGGACAATAAAGTCCGAGAGTCGCACCTCGTAAAAGTGCACGCAGGGTCAGCGTGACCCTGCCGGGACCACGCACAGGATAAAAAGCTAACATGGGGTCCACTGGACCCTTCTTAGGACTGCAGTTTGGTTAATGATGATTATTCACTAATATTCTCAACCAGTCATGCACACTTTTATGTCAGCAGTGACAAAGACAATATACCACTGCTAATATATCTATGTTTTACTTAAAAGCTAGCTTATCTTTAATCATTGTAGCTTCTGGTATACTGAAGCGAGGCTTGTAGCTACTTGATGAAGACATTGAACAATCAGCAAAGTGACATAATCACGCCGTCCACACCCCTGGACTAGAGGCAAGCAGTGGGAAAACTGGTCCCATTTTGATCTGAGTCTTCAGCCCCATGAAGCCCTGATCTAACGACACTCCAGATTCAGGTTAAATGACACACAGGTGGACCCAATTTAACAATCAGGTGTCTTCTGAAGACAATGGAAGCTGCATACAAATGCATACCACTCTTTCCAGATTTTTTTGTTGTTAATTTTTTTTTTTTTTCTTTCAAGTCAACAATATGCACTACTTTTTGTTGGTCAATCATGCAAAATCGAGAAAAAACCCCCCCACCAAAAATTGTTGTTAAACCACAAAATGTAAAATTGTTTAAATACTACAATACTCTTCCAGTACACTGCATTTATTAAATACTGTATATTCCTTCTCAGTACATTGACAAATAATGAGACAAGGCCAGAGAGTCAGTGTTCATATACCACCACATCACCTGCTACAAGTAGTTGTGTAGTTTACAGGCACATGAAGAGCTTTTACAGACCCAACTGACACAAATGGGATGTGTCTGAATTGTTGTCTCTGTCGAGGTCAACAGTTGGCACTCTTTGTTCCTATCAAGGCTCGCTGGCACCGCCGAGCCGCAGGGAATCAGGCCAGCGAACGCAACAAGTAAAGTGCTCCGTTTTAGTCACGACAGCTGGGCACTTGTTTAAATCAGCTGGCACGAAAGGCCACAAAATGTACTTCAGACAAATGGCTCACCGGTTAGCCATGGCCAAGCTCCAGTTCAGACTGGGCTTCGGCGAAGAGTCGCACAGGTAATCACACACTGTGTGAATTTACACATGCGGGGCGCAACACGAAGCAACCAGACTCTCCTGATTCGAGCCAATTTTTCGGAGGGGTTCCAAAACGTTTTAGCACATACTCGGCTCGGTCCGCCGAAGCTGATGACAAAAAGAGGACTCGAGGCAAGCCGACTCTTGACAGATGACGGCGTGCCAGCGCCAGAGGCTGGACTTGAGCTGAAGTAGAGTCTCTCTCTCTCTCTGCAGGATGAACCCAGGATCTACCCCTAAGCAGAGTCTAAACTCACCTGCTAGAAGCAATGCTGCACTTAGGGTAAATCGGGGATGCAAACTCATAAGGTAGCTAAGAGCTTAGCCTCTTCCAGAAAACTCAGCACTGAGTTTTAAGAAATCACTCTCACTCTAATATACATACACTCTATCAGAGGTTTTGGGTACAGCCCGGGGAACACTCCAGTTCTATTCAACTAAACAGAGCAATAGGACTGAATCAGCAAAAGGTTAATTGCACCAATGTCCTTGTGCACATATGGACTGGAAATACGAGCATGTGAGTGTGTGTAGCTGTGTTTGTCACAGTGAGTGTATTTGCTGAAACCTTTGCACAACTGCTGTATTGAAGCAAAATGCCTTTTTGTCGCAGAAGGATTAGTGAGGACATAATCTATGTACATTTCCCCTGAGGAAGCACACAAGTGGCTGCTGGAGTATTTACCTCCCCCCATCTAAAGCAAAAAAAAAGGAGAAAATTGTGTGGAACAGGTGCATACCACCCTGTAGGCTGACACAGAGGAAGGCTGCAAGGAGGAATACGACTGAATCAAAAACTTAAACTGCTAATTCACCGTCAGCTGTTTAGACCCAGTGATTTTGGTTGATTTATATTTACTCGACTGCCACACAAAAACAAACACAAACATAGCCAATAAAGACATGTAGGTGATGAAACACAGCAGTGGCTCTATGATGTACTCCTATTACGAGATATATAATAGCCTGCAAGATTGGATATCACTATCAGACGTATTGATGCACCATTAACGTTTCCCCACATTTTCACATGTTAGCGTTGAACCTCCATGTATTTAGTTGGGATATTCTGTGATAGACTAACACAAAATGGTGAATTGCTGTTTGTTCTAGTTTTAGTCCCATCAAAGCATCTTCTCTCACATGTCGGACTGTTTCCATCGTGCTTCTTGTGGCTTTGTTACAACTTCTTTTTTCTTGCCACTCTGCCATAGAGGACACATTTGTGAAATACACAAAAATACCTGATCCACACCCACCTGAGCTCTGTATTGGAGATCTCGTAGTCATGTGATGCTGGCCTCATTTTGTTTTGTTGTTTTTTTTGTTTTTTTTTTTGCATAATGAATAGAACAGTCCTACATTTTTTTCATAATCTAACCTGGTGTAAATTTCTTCATAACTTGAGGTTCCATTGTGTTTGTGTTCCCTGGTTGTCACAATGCTGTTTATTCACTATTCATTAACTAACCTCTGAGGTCTTCACCGAACATCTTTGGTGAGAGATAGATTACGTCACACCCAGGCTGGCTTTACCATTACTTGGCTTTTGAAGGTGATTGTTGCACTCAATTTTATGTTGGCGTATCAAAGTAAAGGGTGGCGAACCCAACTGCACAGCACTTCTTTTTTTTTTTTTTACAAAATAAATGAAAAGCCACAGAGATCATCTGAGTTCCACTTCATATTTATGAGCTATTTCTATCACTTAAAATACCAATAATGAAATTAAGTTCATGTGGAAGTGCAGCAAAAATAATAAATGTCAAATAAGTAATCTTTGAGGAAGAATGATCTAAGTGACTGTCTACTTGATGGTGATCAAGACCCGGAGCGTCTGACCACGGTCATGTCTGCGTGTGGTTGAATTAAACCTTCGCTTAAAAGCCAAATTTTTTGCACTGCTTTTCTGGGGGGCTCAAAGTCAGTGGCAGAGTGCCGGGCTGCGGCCTCATTGACCTTCAAAAGCAGACACGAGGGCCCACTCCATCCAGCCAGCACCACTTGTGGCAGGAAGAGAGGCTCATTGACTGGCCCCCAACGGCCCCCTGGCCCCACCAGAACATGGGTCGTCAAGCTAGAGCTGTTTCCCTGGCGACCACCATCACATAGGCCAAAGTGAGGTGATTAGGAGTGCGAGGGTTAGAGGGGGAAGCGGGGGGAATAATGGAAAAATGGAGACAAAAAGGTGAGAAGGCAGACAGAGAGTTGGGTACGCAAAATTATATAAAGTTCAACTGATTTGAGAGTTAGAAAAAATATAAGTGTGTGGTTTAATTTACAAGTTGGCTAGACTTCCCTTGATTGACTTATTTATTTATTTATTCTTGTATTTTCCCAATGTAAAAATTAGAAGCTACCAGAAGTGTAACATGGGAAAACAGTGGTGAAGAAGGCTGAGAATCCCACAGAGAGATAAGGTCTATAGCGGCAAACCAGAAGAGATGAAGCAAGGTTTCCCCCTGTGGTTGGGGCGCTCGGCAGTCATTCAGTCATGTTTTTGAGTCAAAAATGTTTAAAGTTGACAGGAACTTTGAAAATATCACTTGATAATTATGTGTTGTTAAAATATTGGAAGATTAATATCTGAACACCAAAAATAAAACCTTAATAATGCAAACATTTTAAAAAGACTTAAATAAATAAGCAATGCTTAGCCTGGTGGGAGCACAAGTGAAGGCTGGTGGCCCGCCAGGCTTATAATACACTATGTTAGATTGTTTTGAAATCTTCAGGAGAAAAAGAATAAAGCAATTTCCAAAGGCATTGGACAGACTTCTGTATACAGATAACAAAAGTGATTATTCAGCAACATTTATCAGTCTAAAACTAAAATTTCCAATGAAGAAACTCATTGGTTTGACCCTGTCAGTTACATAAAGGCTTAAAATCTTTCAACGCTCTCAAGTTCTGCTTTTCCTTTTAGACCTTTTTTCACTGGTTCAATTTTTGAGCTGATTTATTTTTTCATACAAGGTTCCAAAGATAATATGAAGCTTTTACCACTTCATAATATCACAACCATCAAGGAAGTCACCAATGTATTCCTAAATCTCAGGCGTTAAAACACTGAAAAAAAATCACCAAAACAGTGTTTGAAGTGGTGACAAAAGCATGAAGATTTTCATCTATTTATTTTTGATGTTTCACAGACCCGTAGTCGGCCTCACTGATTATCCAACTAAGTCATATGCAGACAATAGCACAGAAGTGACTATTTAGGGAGGCAGGTGTTAAATCAGTACGGCGCTACAGTGGCTAATTGTGGGCTCTTCTCCAATTATAGGACGGGTAAACACCGCCACAAGAGACTGCCGGCGTTTATCGGAAGGACTCTCAACCCGACACAAGCCACTTGTGTCGTCTTATACATCCCAAAGCCGGTTTTTTTTTTTTTTCCCTCCTCCGTCTCTGTTCGCCTCCCGGTTCCACCCAGCCTGACCTAATCAGCGATAAGTTGAGTGCTTTCGTCAACAGAGCAGACCCCTTCAATTAGCGGCGCATCGCTATAAGCTCATGTGTAAGCATTGCTGTGAAATTGCATGTGCGTGCATGCATGCGGCCAGCCTCCGGACTGACCTCGACTCCCTCCAGTTACTCAGCTAATAAGTCGGTGGCTGAACTCGGCCTCCTGCATATCCAGATGGAGAGGTTTAATGGGTATTAAAGGTGGAGGGGCTGAACAGATAGAGGAGGATAACTTAAAGCTGCCGACGGGGCCAGCCGAGCCCGCGAGAGGACAAATGAGTCGCGCAGTTTAGCTAGCGGCTAAACTGCATCTGACGCTTTTCTTTCGTGATTTACTATGATAAACACATCAAATGTGAATCTTTTACCGTTTCCTCTACAGACGGCATGTGATTCCGGCAGAATTCCACCTCCACGCATTTCTCCATTCCTTCTCCTGTAATGAAACACATTATAGTCATCAAGGCCAGCATCAGGTGAGTGTGTGTTTGTGTGATGGGAGGGAGGCGGCGGTGGATCCCACTCATCCACATCAACTTAAACTCAATGGCTTTCTAAATAAATAAATTTAAAAAAAAAAGG
This sequence comes from Poecilia mexicana, assembly GCF_051168715.1. NCBI lineage: Eukaryota > Metazoa > Chordata > Actinopteri > Cyprinodontiformes > Poeciliidae > Poecilia > Poecilia mexicana. The sequence continues at coordinate 9,840,770 of NW_028263384.1, forward strand.
AAAAAAAAAAAGGGAAAAAAAATGCTCTCAGGGACTTTGCTACATTCCACTCGATGAGCACAAACAAACGGATCAAAAAGCCATTCTGAAGGGAGGAGTGGGAGGTGGGGAGGGGGCGTAAGCAGAAAAAGCCCTCTTAAAAACAGAGTAAAGAGGAGAGAGTGGGGACAGGAAGCGGGAGAGCCAGCAGACGGGGCTGGAAAAAGAGACTCCACTACCGATAATGAGCGGATCATTTAAAAAGCCATCCCTAAATTGCCTTGAGGTTAGAGAGAAGAGGGGAAAAGGCTTGAAAGGTTTTCAGAGATTCTGAGCGACGGTCGGAGTTGGTGGTGCTGGTGGTGGTGGAGGGAAGGACGAGCTCTGTTCCCAGAGATGTACAGGTGGTTTGAGCTCACGTTTCGGCTGGGGCCGTACTGTCGTACTGGATCATCTCTGAACTGGTAAAGAAAAACAAAACGTAGATCAACATTTTCGAATGAAAAGATGAAAACAGAAGTTGAAAGAAAACATAAAGAGACTTGAAAAGCAATGCAGAGACAAATTATCACTGCTCAAAACACTGGAGGTCCAAAATATCGATCGGAATCAACATCGAATCGATAGCTAGCATGAGATTGATACTTCAGTTTGAGATTCCCTCTCGAAATTTTATTTTAATTTTGTAATGTAGTTTCTCACCGCTACAGTACAAAAAGATTTTTGCTTTAATTTGCTCTTGAATGATCATTTTTGCGCTTTGTTTTTGAACACAATGCACAACATTTGTTTAATTTTATACGTTTCTGATTATCATACAAGTATGTTGGCAAAGTATTTTGTAGACACTTATAAAACTGATCTTAATTCTGCCTTAGGTTTTAGCAAAAATAATTACAATGAAAAATCACAAAGACTCGTAAAAGTCAGAAGTTTGATAATATATCTTACTTAAATGATACGTATCGGTATCGGTGTCAGTATTTGTGATACTGGCTCTGCATTTACCTCCATTTTGATGCTAAAAACCAGAAACTGAACACGCCTGTCTCATGTATCTGGACGTGAACTGCTCCATATTGTTGAAGGACAGAATAAAAAATTGTACCCACCAACTTGTGAACTTTGGAGACATTAGATAAGAAGCACCTTGGAAATGTTCTCCTGTCATGTTACAGCTACAAACACTAAAGCTTATTTTATCAGGATTCTATAGGAGCGACCAACATTCAGTCTGTCAAGTGGATGGAAAACAATATACGGTGTAAGTTAGCCAACTACCAAAAGTTATTCCACCCTTATCGGAGAACTTCACATTTGCAAGATTTTACTCCCAGCATTGCATCTCAACTAAAGCAAATGGTCTTTAGCATTGTTTTGCTCTTTCCAGACACTTCCAAGAGGTTTAAAATTCAAGAATTTGACGTAACGAGCATTATGACGACTTCCAGACAGTTTGACTAAAAAGAAAGAAAGGTGGTCAAGTTTCATGATTCCTGTTTATTGTGAGAGTTTGTTACATAGAACGTCACAACAAACACATGATCTGCGATGAGAAATAAAAGTATTTTCAGTGTGTCTGAAGCACAAACTCCATCCAGCTCTTGACGTCAGGTGGGCAAGGAGAGCGAAAAGGTTTTGTAAGTGAAAAAAATCAGACATTTGTTCATATTCGCTATGTGTTTAAACCATAAATAACTGAATGAAAATGAAAAATACAGGAGGCTCAGTTATGCAGACTCTTCTTGAACCTGGATGTAAAAGCCTCTTGGAGAGCTGTTTAGAAGGAAAGTAAGCAAAAGTAAACTTGAGAGAGCAGCAGCTTCAGCGGCAGTGGCGGCTGCAGACGATCAACAGGCACAACATGACAGTGCAGCTGGACTGCAGCTGAGCCCACGGTCACTGTAACAGTGTGTGTGTGTGTGTGTGTGTGTGTGTGTGGATGCTGGAGCCTACTCTTTCTTTTTGTTTGTTTTTATGCATCATGATACGTGCGTGTGCCTCCGTGTGGGCAGGTACACTGTGTCACGAGGTGGGCTTTATTACTGTGTTTTTGTGGTTGTCGGATGTAGAAACCAGATGATGTGTCACTGATGGGATTCTTGGCCTCCCGCTGCCTCCTCTGCTTTTCAGCAAGAAGAGCAAAGATTTGAAATTAAATCAGTTCAGATTTTCATGCTACCTTGCCGTTTGCTGTGTTTGTGTGATGGAGCAACGGTTGCTTCTGTTGTTTCTGCAGCTGCACTGCAGTAAAACATACAGCGATGGGTTAAACAGCAAAAGTCAGATCCATCAGTAAAGGAACAAGGTTTTACGACCAACACTGTTAAATTGTGGAAACTTGGCACTTCGGGCAATGCATTGTACTTTTTCTGATTGCTACAACAAAATAAAGTCGGATGTTGTTAAAAGCAACTAAACTGATCAGATGTAGTCCAAGACTCATCCAGGAAAGGATATTGACGTAGCATTTGTTGAAAGATTTTCTATTTGTTGTTGCCACATATGTTTTGGAGTTTGTTGCTGTTTTGACACTTTCAAAATGTATGTATCGTACAGCGGCAGCTGTCATTTAAATAGTCTGACAAAGCACTTGTTACTATTAGAAACGACCTTTAAAGAGATGAAGTTCAGTTTCCTTATTATCTAAGTCAGCCATTTTTTTTTTTTTTTTTTTTTTTTTTTGGAGTCCTGAAAGTTTCTGTTGCGATTGGAAAATTGAAAGAAAATAGTTTGTTTTAGGGTGAGAAGTATTTATTCCCTTACAAATGTTACTTGTTTTAAGATCTTCACAACAAATTTTATTATCACACAAAATAACAAAATATTAAGTACATACATAATAGTTTTCACATATATATATATACACAATCCGTGTATGGTTTGTTCTTTGGTTTTTTCGTTTCAAAATAAAATTGGAAAAATATAGATATATACACTTTTTTTTATTATTCATTCAGACCAACCTGGCCCTATAAATGATCTGACGAGGCAGGAGGCTTTGTATCTGAACGTTGGCTTGACTGGATGATTTCCAGTCAAGTCAACTTAGGCCATTATTTTAGGAAGGTGCCTACGTAGTACTATCATAAAAATTGTGGGTATCATCTAGGGCTGTTGTAAACGAATATTTTGGTAATCGAGTAATCTATCAATTATTCTTACGATTAATCGAGTAATCGGATAAAAAAAATAATAATAAAATGAAATATTGGTAAATCTGGCATAATACCGGTGTTACTATCAGATATCAATATCAGTCCAATTTTTCATATTTGAGCATCCCTAACAGTTGCTTTTTTGTAGTTTGGAAAACTAACCTGTAACAATAATAGCTCACTTTCTAAGTTAACTAGAAGAAAAGTTATAGAAAAATCTGAAATTATATTGAATTTAATAACAAAGAGGCAGGCTCACAAATATGCTTATAAAAAATGTCTACAATCCAGCTTTTAGTTTATGTATTCATCTTCAGTGAGTTTAATAGATTAATTAAACTCACCTTGCCACCTAACCTGTCACGCTTTGGGTTTGAAAATACGGGAAATGCCGCCTGGAGTGGGAGGAGAGGGCGAATGAACGAACGTAAGATGGGGTGGAGGGGAGGAAATAGACCAGCGGACTGACGAACCGTTAGACCGGGGGACGAACACGGGGGGAAGCAATAAGGGATATTTACGACACCTTCACTGGTCACACTCAGAAACTCATCTACCAGCCATGTACGATGCGCTCCGCCACCCGTTCCTTCAGACCGGGATATGAAATGTATTGTGCGGTTCGTCGGTAAAGCTACATTTACACGGTAAGCATCAGCTACTCAGCCGCCCGCCCTGTTCAGTCTATCCGCTCACCTCAGCGCTCTTCCCGCCGTTCGCTTTCAACCAGCAGCCCCGGAGGAGAAATGCTGCCGTACTCCAGGCATTCCCCCAGTCATTTTAAGGATGCTTATTGGTTCCCCAAAAACGATAAAAAGTCGGGCATTATCATCAATCAATAAAATCCCCACGGGCCAATCTTGAAGATTGGACTTTATGCCGCTGAGACTTAGTTTTTGTCAACAACTCAAAGGCGGAAGTGAGAGCTCCGCGCAACGCAAATGAAGTCCCGGCCGGAACACGGTGCGCTAACTAATAAAACATAAATTAACGAAGCTTCGAGGCAGGTAAATTTTCCTCGAGGAATTTTAGTAATCGAGGTACTCGAATCATTCGAGGAATCGTTTCAGCCCTAGTATCATCAATATGTGTTGTATGGTTTAACATTATTCTGTTGTGAAAACAGACATTCCTCTGGATGTTAATTAGGGCAAGCTCGTTTGGAACAAGATCAACGAAAAGCATCACTTCAGACGCCAGACTCAAACTCGAATCACCTGGACTCTTTGTTTGCCCCTCCTTGTACATGAAAACATTCAACTCCTCCATATGTTTCTAAAACTCCCCCTGTGATTTGGTGCCTTTAAAAAAAATTACAGCATCTTGGGAGGTAGAAATAACAGTGGTGCAAAACCGTGATATGCAATAATTCACCCACAGTATACACAACGTATCCCAAACACAGGCTTCAGGAAAAGATGTTTTACTTTTATACAATAAACAAGTGTCCATTCTGTGTTTCAGAGCTACACAGAGTAAGAATGTCGAGCTGGAGACGCGGCCTTGGCCGTATCTCTGTCGCTTTTTTTTTTTGTTTTTGGAAACTCTTCTCGAAAATACGGCAGCTTGGGAGGTGGAAAGGCTCGGCGATGTGCAATAATTCACAAATTCTGCAACCACAACCTATACATTGCATCTCAAACATTGGAGTGTGTGAAAGATGTTTTATTTTTATGACATAAGCCAGGATCCGTATGGCTTATACATGGTTTACTTCGGCCACACAGTCACCAGAACAGCTGTAGGCCGAACCTGCGCGGTAAAGCTCCTTCAATGCTGAGTATGGTAAGAGCAAAGATGGTAAAAATGGCCCAGAGCATGTCTCATCTCACCTGTTCTTTACCCAAGATATGATAAATAGAGAGAGTTCCTCAAATGTTTTAGGAATAAATAAAGCTAACTTAGTTAGATTGTGTTGGTTCCTTTTAATGGTGGGACTCTGAATGCACCACAATGTTTGAACTAGACGCTGGTGCGCTTAAATCTGGATGTGTTCGGGTTTCACTCCATGTTAACTTTGGAGACGGTGTAAAATCTACCTTACTTTTATCCCAAAAGCTGGTAAAGATTCACTGATACACACCTTTGGGGAGGAGGGACATGAAAAGGGAGGAACACACAATGACAACACCTAAAAATACAGAGAAGCGGAAACAAAAATTGATCCAATGCTGTGATGTGGCCTCCTGTATCAGTTGCATTTTTGGAATAGTCTCAAACCTCTACATGTTAATTCAAGTCACAAAATAAAACAATATGAACTATGAGCTCCACCGAATAACCTCGTCTCTCTCGTCCTGCAGCACTGCTCTGCATTGATCCCTGAACTGCTCCAGCTCCTCTGCGACGACTCTTGCGTCAAAGGTTGCTCTATTAGAATACCTGCAACTTTAACTTAATTGCATAATCCTCATCATCCACCTCTCGGCGCTCTCTCACTCCCCGTCTCTTTCTTTTTCCTCCCTGTGCTCGCCGTTCTCCCCCGTCCCTTCCCTCTCCATCTTGACACAGTGCACTGAGCCTAATCGTGGATAATTGGGTGGGAGGGGCAGTGGGCCGGCCCTGCCTTTGTGTGCAAAGGGCAAGTGGTCAAGTTAATGGGGCCCTTGTGTCGAGCTGGGAGCACTCTGTCTCTCTTTTTCTCCGTTCGATCATTCTCTCTGCCAGTCAATCTCTGCCTCTCGGTCAACTATTTTTTTTCTATTTCACATCTGAAGCTTTTCCCCGCTGTTTCGATCCAGTTTCCCCTCACTTCCAGCTGTCTCGTGCGCTGCCTTTTTTAAATTTTTTTTATTTTTTTCCCCCTCCCGGGCGTTCTTGTGCCTTCACCAAAGCATCTTTTCTCCCTTTCTCCAGATCTGCCCCATCGTCTTTTTCAGCCTTTGTCTTCCTCTCTTTGCCGCCGTCTGTAGCTTTTTCTATCTCTTCTCTCTGCCTCTTCAGCACAATGTTGGGGAGGAGAGAACAGACCTCTTTAAAATATCAAAAGACAGATCAGGAGGCCCCACTGGTTTCCCCCTCCTCCTTGCATGAATTCTCCCTCCCTTCTTCTGACAGATAAACAGAAGAGTGAGCCTGCCGGATTAGCTGCTGTGTACTGCCTCTCCTCCCTCTCTATTTTCCTCCGAAAGAGGGGGACGGAGGGGGTAGTGGTGTTCACCGGGCTTGATATCCGTGTATGCATATAGGCGCATGTGTGTGTGTGTGTGTAACAAGCTTAGCACACAGGATGCTATTGTGTTTGAAACACACGCGGCAGAAAGTTTAAGTCTGAGGAAAACTTTACTTTGATCGGTGTTTAACTTTCAGAACCGAAACCGAGAGAAAGAGAGAAAAAAGTACATCACCATCATTTTGTATGGATTAGTTGTGCAGATTATAATAAACTGCCTTGCTAATCGTACAAAGCAGTGAAAACATGTACATACAAATTAAAAGGAAAAACGAAAAGTCCAGATTTTGTGAAGAAAAAATATTTTATTCGATCAGAAAAACCATGAACATTCAAATGATTTTCATTACAGCAAAGCAAACACTCATCCTCTTTTCTAAATCAAATCTGTTTGACTTACAAACCTCCTCACTTCTGCTTTTTTTTATTGTCGCATCTGTTTGAGGCCTCAAATTCACACGGAATGACAAACAGGACGCTGAAATGAGCTCTAATAAAAATTATATTACAGATTCAAATGTCTAATTCACACATATGGTACATTAGGTACGAGCTGATAGATCGTTCAGAAAGAGTTTCAATAATAACAAACAAGATATGCATTTTCTACTGAGTCAAACATTGTTTTTCGTTATGGCTAAAAATTGATGCTGATGAACACAATGAAGAAAACGCAGCTGAGTTTGTTGACAGTGGTCCGGTTCAAAAATGAAAATCAGTCACATCCATACACAGACTGAAGTTTAAGGTTGAACTCTTCCTCCTCTGCTATGCCGATGCAAGTCAGCCATGCGTTTCTAAGGCATTTATACGTATCCAAGGTGGATATTATCGATAGCTTTGCTGCTGCTGTTGCAGGTGCGATGTCAGCTACGGCTAAAGCCAGGCTGCCGCGGATTTCTTTGGGGACACGTCGGATAATTCACTTGTACGGGCGTCGCGACTCAGAGGCGCTGTGTAAACTGCAATGTGTCGCACTGCTGCAAAATTGACAAAGTGCAGCAAAAGCTTCTGAAGCGGGCAGCTAGCCGCCTCTCAGACGCAGTGAAAACCCGAAGCCTCAGATCGATTGACTCGGGTTTGGCGGTCCCCACAGTGAGTGAAGCTAGTCATAAATGTCACGACCACAAAGCCCACTTAAAGGAATGATTGCAGAAGTTCGTCTCACTGTAATTCAAGTCAGATCTTCTACAGAATTAGGACTGCCAGAATATTCTAGAGGTCATCTTAAGCTGGGCAGATCCCGTCCTACAAAGCAAAATGATTCAAAGTCAGAGCGTTTGGTTTATTTATTTAGAAACTAATTAAACAGATATGTGATATTACTTATGATTACAAAAAATACTTTCAGAACTTATTTAATTTCTCACAGATTGTGTAAAGGACATTTAGCTTGAATTGTGAATTCTTCAGTAATCACAGAAACACTACGTTTTTTATGGTGCCTCTGTGTTTTAAGGCAGCATGAAATTAGAGAGCCAGCTTGAAACGAATGCAAACAAAAAAAAGAAACCCGCTGAAAGTTTTAATTTATACTTTTAAAGAGTACTTACTGGTTATAATGCTGATTTGTTTAATACCAAACACCTTAAATCTGATAATAATACTAGTCGAATCATGGTTATCTCACCATATTCGTCTTTATGTATAGAAGATTATTTAAGAAATCGTTATTTGTATGTATTGGTAACAGTGTGAAAGTTCGCGGCGACGTCGCAGCCTGAAACACGCCAGCATGTTGTAAATCTTTTGTCAGCTGTTCTTGCTGTATTAGACAGTGATGCTGTGTCTGTGTACGGTCACAGTGGAGGGAAGATATTTATGTTCCACACTCTAAGAAAAAAACAAACCAAAAAACAGCAAATCCCACTGCAAAAACAAAAAAGTGAGATTAAAAATTTCTACTTTTTTTTTTTTTTTTTTTTTGCAATGACATTTCAATCATCAAAACAGTGATTTTTACAACGTCCTTTTTTTTCTGAGGCTGATTATCTTGTGTGAAATGTAAACAGCAGCCACTGGGAAGTACTGCATAGCTTCTTGGCTGCCCTGTACGTCAGTGGATCACAGTGTATCGTGGAAACGCGTCGCTAGCCGCAACACACGCCTTCATACCTGCAGCTTTCCCGATGATACAAGAGACAGGAAGCCAGACAATCTGTGACAAAAAACACCTGAGAACAATTGGTTGATAAAACAAAAAAAAAAACTTGGCATTTTTCGATTGAATAAACTGAAGAAGCAAACATCTGTAAGGTTGTGAATGTAAGAGATAAAGATGTAGATATGTTTGTCGTATGACTCAGGATGAACACAGGATTTGGTTCCGGTTTGAGTTTGATACTCCTGATGATTGTTCTCCAGCAACTAAAGTTTCCAGATTCCCTGGAAACGTCCAGACATTCAGGCATTCTGCAAAGGTAGCCGCAGGTCGTAAAACAGTCTCTATGGTAACAGAAGGGTCATGGATGAGTCTGACATATTGTACTCGTTGCACACTTTATGTATTACTATCTACTTATTTTTACAAAGGAGCCATTCCAGCGACGTTCATTGCAACCTGGTAAAGATGGGCAAGAAGGCTTCAAATGGATTCACATTATTATTATTTATGTATTTACATCATCTCACAGTGAAAAACGCAACCTTTATTTTGAGTAATTCAACTTAGAGTAGACTTTAGATCACGCCTAAAAAATTCAACCTGCTCGAGCCCAGAGGCATTGCGTCCGAGCCCAAAGTAAACCCACCGTATCATTTTAAATAAAATGTTACTGCTTTTGTTTTTAGACCACTGTTATTTAAGTGCAACTTCTCCTGTTTTTAGCTTTTGTTTGACGTCTTCCAGCTCCATCTTGTCGCTTGTTGTAACCTCAGTGTGAGTCAAATCGTCTGGGATGTGTTTAATTTACGTGTGGTATAAATATGACGTGACGCAGATGTCCATTTCTTATGGATGAGGACATATATCTACCACGTAACTATAGACAGTGAGCGGGATGATAACGGAGGCAAAATAATCCTCTAAAACTCCAGCAAAACTGTTGCAACCAATAACACGTTTGGGTCACTGAGTCTCCATAGCGACCTCCTTTTTAGAGTGATGTCAGAAACGCAATCTTTTTCCATTTTCAAACGTTAGCATCGTGAGCTTCAACAAAAATCATGCAGATTGGGTCAGAAGTGTTTTGCATTCGTGTTTTTTATCCACTATACGGTTTCCGTATCTGCAAGAGACAATACTTTTGAGGAACACTGATCTGACGCGTTGAGGAAATATGCACACTTGTTTTTCACTAAATAGCTACTGTAATAAGACCGTCAAGTGGCTCAAAACTCCTGAATGGTTATTGCAACGTCGTTGTTCATGGAGGCCGTCTGTAGAAAACCTCTGTGACCGTTTCATAAAACCAACATGGAGGATCCAGGAGGGGGAACGTTGGCGGTGGTCTGCAATCATGTGACCTCACGCCGACTGTTTGGGTTCGGATGATGCATGTGTGAGCCTTTAGCGCTTAATGCTTGTCACGATGGAGGATCTGTAGTGCTGTGACGGCCTGCTTTTCTTCCAAATAAATGCTAAGGGAACATTATTCATGGGATTATAAACTTTCTTAAGTAGCTAGAAAGAAATTTTGAATTAAAAACTTCTGCAAGAGTCTACAGAAATGGTCTACAGTCATCTCCTTCTCCAGATTTAAATCCTGCAGAAGGAACCAGAAGAGACTATAGGATAAAAAGGTCAAGGATTCCTCTCTCTAAAAATGTTACAGAAGATGAATCGCTGTTCTATTAGCAAAATCAGATTGTACGAAATATATAGAACATTACCTTTGTGTTTTTCCCCACTAAAACACCCAAACAGATTTTCAGTGTGAGATAACACTACTTCAATAACACATCACTTTATTTTCAAGTCTTTACCAGGAGTGCCAATAAATGTCACCGAAACCAAACCGAAATAAGTTTGTTGCGCTCGCCGGCACGGAATACCGTCGTTTGGAAAAGATCGAAAAAAACAATATCTAATTTCACACACACAATCACAAAAATACATCATTTTCTATTCCACAGTTTTGGGTCAATATATACTAGTACAACAGTTCTGCGTGAGCATGATAAATAACTCCTACTCACAACCCCCTTCAAAAATAATGATACTTGACACAATGAGCCAGGTGTGAAGATTCACACATCAGTAAAATCAGAGCAATCAGCTGCATTTTAGCAACTCAAACTGGAACTGAAGAGGGGAATTACAGACGATGGTTAACAAATTAAGATCAGGCTGTTCCTTTCATCATGATACCAAACTGTAAAGCAAACCATAAAGCAATACTGATAGTGGATTCATAGTGTGTGTGCTGGAGATTGATTACTCGTGTTAATTGCAGCAAAATTGCAGAGAAGAAGAAAAAAAAAGTCATATAAAATCTGTGTCTCCTGCAGCAACCGATGCTCTTTTCATCTAAAAGTGCCGTAATGTGTTAATGCACTGCACTGCTGTAACACACACACACACACACAAATTAAGTTCTTTGTACTGACCCCTGACTGGGATGAATGAGATGTTTTAAGAGAAATTAAAGGTGGAAATTGAGGAAGCTGTAAATTGCTCCACACTGCGAGTCGAAGCCGGCCTCCACGCTGAGCGCGGGAACACAGTGAGCGACGTTTGTTAACAGTGACCAGCTAGAGCACTAATGAGTACCTGATATGTACAGAAAACTGTCACGCAATTCACTGCAAGCAGGCGGAAATTCAAATAAATGCATAGGAATCACAGACTCCTTGTAAAGTCGATAAATCCGTAACGGACGGCTAAACTTTTCAACTAGCAGATTAACTGCTAGCTATAAAAGCTGAGTGACCGTCTTCTGGACTGAGAGGAGTTGTTTGGAATATGGCTGGAGGTGAAAAAAAAGGGGAAAAAAATGCAAACAGAGTGTTATGTATAGCAAAGAGCTCCCTTATTCTATTTTACTGAGCTTGGTTAACAGGTTGAGGTCCTTTGGTCAGGGTGACGAGGAGAGGATAGTGGATGTTTTCATCGTATGCCTGCTTTCCTTCTCTCAGCATCTGAAAAAGGACAAAACAGGGAAAAGCAGTGACTAAACAACACGGCAGAAATCTTAGTGTGACGCTGCACATGTAGGAAAAACACAGCCTGAGGGGGGGAAAAGTAGCACTTTAGCGAAACGTGGAGCGAGTGCAAAAACATGGCCTACGAGAAACATCTTGGACGAGTAAATCTGGAGGTTCAGAACTAAAACCAAGCTAAAAGAATCACGTTTAAGACGAACGGTTTGAGAAATGTTTGCACGTGTCAGTTCTGAGGGGTCTGTTAGACTTTGTCAGAGAACTGCTGTGTTCAATTAGATATTTTTCTTTTGGCTAAAACTCAAGTTTTCCGGCACCACAACATGCTGTCCTTCTGCAAGAACGTCACAAATAAGGCACAGAGGAGGAAACTTAATGGCATAAAGACGTAAAGTGTCAAACTGTTCATTTCTTCGTAGTTTTCTTGAGAGAAGTCAGACTTCTTCACAATTGTTTAAAGTGTTCAGTTGTTTTCCAGCGTTCCTAAAGGGAGTGATACTTTTGAGATTTCATTAGATGATCTCTGTTCGGTTTTTCCACCTGTTTCTAAATAGCAAAGTGCACAAATGAAGGACAAAAAGAGGAATGAGAGGCCTAAACTGAACCTGAAAGTAATTTTTGCAGGACAGATTGAAAAACAGCTTCCGACACTGACTTTAAAAGCTTCTTCATGTCTGAATTAATAAGTTATCAGAGTTACTTCAGAAAGCGTTAAGGATTACTGATCACTAGTTGGTTGGAAAAACAATTGGAAGCAATGAAAATAAACTGAGTTAAAGTGGTTTAATGTTACCTAGAAGATATACGGTAAGTTAATAGGTTACATTAGATTTCACTTACAGACAAGATTAAACATAATCCTGGGTTAATCAGAGCAAGACTGTGAGACAGTATTAAAGAGGGAAACTGAGACTCACAAATGAGTTATAGAAATTTTCTATGATATATTTTTAAATATGTGCTTTCATCCAGATATTAGGACAAAAAACTAGATAGGAAAAATGTTACAATGAATAGGAATAATATAATTATAATGAAGAGATGGTAGAGCTACACACACACACACACACATATATATATAGGTTGTTACCATAACTAAACAGTTTTTTAAGTGTTACTCTGTGTTAGGATAATTTTAGATATTTGATTTTATTTCAAGTATTTTTTTTTTATGTGGTTTATTATCGTTTGTTTGACTTAATTGAAAAAGACGTCTGTCAACTTTTAAACTTTTGATAAATTGGACGTTTCTTTGAGAAAACGGGGAGCATTCGGGATTGAAATGAATACCTGAGGTTGTGCTTCAGGTTTTCCCTCGACACTTCTCTCTCCCTCAGCACCTGTCACACATCCTGCAACACCATCACCCGGTGATGTGAAAGTGTGAAATCCTCCCTCCACTCCACAACACTTCACCTCACTCTCCTTTTCGCTAATTTCTCTCCCTTTAGATAAATACGAACCCGCTGCTCGGGTCTTCCTCTAGCTCATTCTTCTTCGTCCCTTTATTTCGCCATTTATTTCGCTAACAGCCGGCCCTTTATGCATGTCGTCTTCGTGTTGCTTTCCCTCCGGGCTGCAGGCCGGCGGTCGAACCTCTGACCTCCGGGAAGACGGTACAAGAACCGAGGAAGGAGGGTAGAACCAGCTGCCTGGGTGTACCGGGGGCAGCTGCCGGTCCACTGTGGGGACCGGAGCCAACGCTGGCCAAAGCAGACGCAGCGAGGAAGGAAGTGGTGGAAGGAGGGATGGAGGGATAAAGAAGAAAGAGGGAGGGGGTGGGGGTGGGCTTACACGGTGAGGGCTGAGAGCTTGCAGAGGTGAAAAGTTTAACAAGCAAAGCTGTTCCTCCTGATCGCAGGCTAGCTAATCAGCTTCATGGGTGGCTGGCTAAATCGGCTCTCTACCCGACCTGCCACCTCACCACCACCTCGTCAGCCTCCCTCCCTACTCTTCTCCCCACCCCACTCCTTTCCAAGGTGCAAGCCATTTATTTTATTGCCACTTTCACCCCAGCCTCCTCTCATTCTGCCTCTACATTTCCCTGCTGCTTCTTTTTTCTCCCTTCTTTGTCCTGCTTGTGTGGACTAAAAGAAAAAAAAAAGTGAACAAGGTGGAAAAGGATGAAGGAGGAGGGGTTGGAGGAGGAGGAAAGAGGTGTAGACAAGGGGAGGGATGGATAAACTGGGTGTCTGGGGTCTCTCTCAGCAGGATTAGGAAACGGAGAATAAGGGATTGGGTGGATGGAAAGATGGGTAGAGGAAGGGATAGAAGGACAGGCTTGAATAAACCAAGAAGTGGGTCGTGATGTAGGAAATGGGAAGATAGAGGGGAGCCGAGGGAGGGAGGGAGAGGGGAGAAAGGTGAAGGGAGAGGGTCGAGGAAGACATGTTGGCGAAATGGACGATGAGGAAGAGGGTCCTCTGGCAGCTGATGGGGAGAGAAAAAAACATGGAGGCAGAGAAAAGGAAAGCAGCGAACACAGACACAGTGGGGATACTACTTATGCATGTGAGACAGCGATGTAAACGTGTGTGTGTGTGTGTGTGTGTGTGTCGGTTTGGGAAAAATTAAAATTCATGACTCTCTTCACAACCATTTGAGTAACAAGATTAAGATGGCGGTTTAGAAAATAGTGCTGGCATTATCAGGCTGCTTGCAGTCCCTCCAGCTGCTTGCCTCTCTATTCCACAACAGTGGGGATAAGAGGATAACGTGTCGGCCCTGTCTGCCCGTCCCACCACATGTCTCACAGTCACAATCCAACACACACACACACACACACACACACACACACGCACACACACACACACAAACGTAGACCTTAAGACAAACTCCCTCCGCACATTGGCCCGCCTGCTTGTCTGCTGTAGGAAGTCCTGAGAGAGTTTGTGTCGCATGGTGAAAATGTGTGTTTGTGAAACTGCTGAGTTAAAAAGGTTTGACAAGAACAGCTAAGACACACACACCCACACACACCCACACACACACACTGCTTCCAACACAAACACAAGCTATATGACTTTTTAGTCAAGACAGGCGTTCCAGTCATCTGGTAGGAAACTCACAGTTCCTTCAACTAAGAGCTAAGAACTGATCAAATGTTTTCACAAAGAAAGAAGATGGACATATAAATTAAAATATAATTTATACTATTCTACAAGAAATTATGATTGTAAAAAAAAACAGGAGGGGTTTTATTTGTCAGACGAACCCATAGGTGGTCGTAAACAAACTTATAAATATCTAAATTTGTTTAAAATAAAAGCCAGCTCTGGCACATTTGAATCACTGCTACAAAAACGATGAAACTGTGACTCAAACATTGATGCAACGACCCAACAATAACATAACATAATTTCACAGCATGTTATCATGACGCTTTACTCACGTCAGCATGCTAGGGGCTTGAACCTGAACCTTATTTAATTTGACGTCAACTAAGCAACATCTGAACACCTGGGAGCAGACGTAGAGCATTTCGATTTCATCTCCAGAGAGATGGCAGTTTGTCTTTCAATGTCAAAAAATACAACATGAGCACTGAAATAAGTCACAACAGGCAAACGTACATCAATGAGTGTGACAAAACTTGACGATAAACAAACTCCTCTTATTTTAATGATTTCTAAAACTGAAATAATTGGACACTAACTTTTTTATTTTGTGTGAAACAAAGATAAATTAGGTTAATATAACTTCCCAAAGCAGTGAGAACACACGGCTGTTTCGCTGTAAAATGTCTGCCTGGCACATTCTGCTGCACTGAAGCAACAGATTACTGAATTTTTTTTTTTTTTTTTAGTTGGCTTTTTTTCTTATTTTACCCCAAATGTGGCAAAATGACAAAATATACAATATTTAGAAAAGTTTTACACAGCAGGAAAATTCTCTTTTCTTTTCAAATAAACATGTTCAAAATATATTTTAAAGCCATTACTGCGCCATAAAGAATGTCTTTATTTTCTAAGCGCAACTTCTTAGCAGAAATGACAGAATCTCCCTTTAACAAGTATTTTCATTTTAAAAATGTCATCCAAAGCATTCTAAATAGAGAGCATTTTCAAAAGTATGGCCGATCAGAAATTTGCCACATTCATATTCTTGATTTGAGAAAAAAAAATGTATAGAGTTTGACTAATGTAAACTTGGTACAAAGTATACTGTATGTTTATCTTAAGAAATATTCCTCCTGTGCAAATAAAAACTAAGGTAGCAAAGGTAAAGGCCATTCAAAATATTTAACTCCTGCATTTGTCCATAAAACAGGGAAACCATCAAAACGAGGACTAAACTAAACTATCAGTATTTTTTATGTTGCCTATTTTAATTTTGTACTTGGGAGAATATCTGTGATGTGCAAACCACAGCAGCCAAATTTGTGGAACTTTCCTGGACATTTCCTTTGATTTCTAAATCTGATTTTGAAGTTTTTATCCATGAAAATGTCCCGAAAACAACATTTTAATGAGGTGAAAAACTCAACAGTGGAGAAAAAAAAATACTTCCTGAAAGAATTCAATGCTAAATGTAAGAATTCTGCCTTGAATGTTTCATGTCACTGAAAACCCCACAGAGTTTGATCTGCTGTCAACTATGATATGCGTTTTTTTTTTGTTTTTTTTTCCCAGATTTGATTTCTGTCCCAGAAAAAGAAAAAAAAAAAAAACACAACGCAAAAAAAAAAAAAAAAAAAAGATAATCTGCTGTGCAAATGAGCAGCAGCTGCTCATTGGGAAATGTGCAGGCGTGAGTGTGTGCGCAGACGTGGTGTATGTTTCCCAGTGATATCATCATGCGGTGTGTGTTTGTGTATAATGTCAAGCCAACATGCTGTCTGAGGGATGTCTGGTCTGTGTAGTGTCGTGATACAGCTTTAGTCTTATGTGCTCACACTGTGTGTGCTTGTGTGAGGTTTGGTGTCTAGAGTGGTCAGTCAGGCACCTTTCACACAGTCACACACTCACACACACACACACACACACATTGCGGTCCTTCAGAGTGTTCATCAGAAGATATGAGGCTTAATCATCTTTAGATGTGGTGGGTGGGAGTCTTGGGGAGGGGGGCACTTCACCGTATCCTGATATCCACCCAGCACTGTGCGCAGGTGCAACTTTTTGCTTTTCACACAGAAGATGCACAAAGATATTCAATTTCAAAATGTAAATGCAATGTTCCCACAGCTCAGCTTGGTTTAATACATGTACAAATTTAAAAATAGTAAATCACTTCGTTCTGGCATTTTGTTTCTCCTACTCAAATCTTTGGTCCTCTCAATGTTCTTCACAGAGTCTATCAGGGGTGATAAAAGGCAGTAGAGACATCATTTATACCGAGATGCATGTTAATATAGTGATACATGTTACATCTTCAACATTTGCTTTAAAATTTAGACGTCATTCAAAACAGCGAATGGAAATTGTTTCAATGTTTAACATAGATCTAAAAATAAATGTTTAGTTTTTGATTAAACCAACCGGTTGGGTTTTATAGTTGAAATATGAAACACTGCTCACATAAAGCACATTGATATCTGCATATGGATCAGGTACAGTGTCCATCACTTGTAAACGCAGAAACTAAAACTGTCGGCCAAATGATAAAATGACAGCTACAGTGATGCTTTCATTATAACTGACTGTTTAATTTTTGCTAAATGTTTTTAGTAACGTCAAATGAGTGCTGGTGAATAGTAAGTGCACTGTCTGTCTGCAGATAAAACATGTATCGTGCATCATCAGGTGGATTAGTATTTAGTTTGTCTGGAAGTGCTCAGAACAAATCCCTATCCAGAAATACTGCGCACAAACTGTTTATTACATCATGAAATGGTGTTCTCCATCTCAGCTAATGAGGATCAGCATATAAAATCACAAAACTGACAAAAGTATTAAGCCACAGGATATTTGTTGCATTATTTTTTTAGATTGTGTTGCATAAGTATAGTGCAATTTTGCAAATTAGATGGCATCCCCAAAGAGATTCATCATTAAGAGACTATATATATATATATATATATATATATATATATATATATATATATATATATATATATATATATATATATATATATATATTACTCAATGTATGAATAAAATATTGACTGTGACCCAGTCCTAATGTATGATTATGTCTAGACAGTAGCTAAGGTCTACAGAAAGGGAACATTTTGGACCGTAAAATGTGTGAGGTGTTTCCAGAACCTCTAAAGTTGCCGCAGTAAAAAAGAACAGTAAATAGACGGGAGAAAGGGAGAGATTTTCTTGGCTGAGGTTTAAGCCACTTTAACAGCCACTTTAATGGCCGGTCTGTCCAATTCTCGCACCAGTGTAGGTGAACGCGTGCGCCAATTTAGTCCACTCCTCGCTGTCCTGTTCTTCTGTAGCAGTGTGTGTAATGGAGTTAACAGCTGGACACCACTTCTTTTAACTCGGCCTACTCATGGGCTTTCTGTAGCTCCTTTATCTTTGTTGCTCTCGTTTCTCCCCTTCCATCTTCGATTCTCCCGGCGACCAGTTTAGGCAGCTTGATTTTCCTCCGGGCGAAGCGCCACAAAAAGGTGCACCTTGCTCGGTCTGAACTGTTGCTGGTTTCCCTGTCAAGCAGCGGCGGCTTTTGTTCCTTTACTATCAAGGTTGGGTTTTAAAGGAGATTAAAAGAAAACTCTGGCTTTGGGTGTAGTCTTCAGGTTTCTCCTAAGTCTAGAATCCTAGAGGGGAAACATCTTGAGTTTCTTTACAGAAAGGACATTAAGTTGCAAAGCTGGACAATATAGAGATGGGGGGTGGAGGAAGATAATTACATTAAAAGCAAAATGTCTAACATCTGATTTTCCTTCACCAATATAAACATGTTTTATGGGATCCTCTGGTAAAGATGTGCAAAAAGCCTGTTGCAGAAGCATAATCGCACACCACACCAATTTACTTCAGTTCTCTAACATTAAGTATGGTAGATGTCTCTCTTAGCGTCCTCCTGAATGTGGCGCTACCAACATAACTCCAGGTCCAATGCCTTATTTATCATGGTGTCCGTGTATTTAAACTATTACTTTGGCTATATATCTGTCAGCAGGTTTGTGTGAAGAGAAATGTCCTCATAGACGTTTCCTAACTTCAAAAGGTCACCGCACACCTGCCGGCTTTGCTACAATCATCTGTTCCCCTGTTTCTCCCATTTTGAAGAGAGACTGAAGGAGGTGGTTTCCTGTGTCACACCAAATCTACGACCGAGAGACACAGGAAGACAGCAAGAGCTAAAGTCAACTTAGAAATAAGTGACTGGGTATCTGTTGAGGACTCAGATGAGCCTGAAAGACCCGTCTTACTGTAGATTGCATGTAGAGCATCACGTTCGTTCTTTGGTGGTTGGAGGTTCCACCTTTTTGACACAGTTTTCATGAATACATTTTATAATTATCCAGAACAAATTTCTTCCAGACTATTTGTTCAGGGAAAAGAAGGGAGGAAATATTGTTTCATTGACCTGCATTAACCATAAAATTGCCAGTTTCAAATTAAGAAAATTTGCTAAATGGAAAGATGGCAATTTAAAAAAACAAAAAAAAACTCTGTTTTTGCACCAAGTGAGTCCATCTATCTATCTATCTATCTATCTATCTATCTATCTATCTATCTATCTATCTATCTATCTATCTATCTATCTATCTATCTATCTATCTATCTATCTATCTAATTTTATTTGTATAGCATCTTTCAGCAACAAGGCATTTCAAAATGCTCTACATCATAAAAACACAAAATTACAAAGTCATAGAACACACAGCCAACAACATTACATTTTGCACATCAGATTATTGATTAATGTTTCATGATTAGGTTTCAAAAGCGACTCTAAAACAGCTGAGTTTTTAGTCCAGATATCAAGGAACTCAGTGCTTCAGCTGTTTTGCAGCTTCCTGGGAGTTTGTTCCAGATTTGTGGTGATCGACAGCTGGATGTTACTACTGGCAAAAACCACAAAGAATACAACAGGAAGTGGTAGGAGGATGATGGTTTTGTTTTTGGGTTTTTTCAGACAATGCACAGCTGGTTCCACCAGAGCTCTCACAGCATCGCCCAGTTCATAAAACGTTTTGTGTCATTCACTCGTGTTCAGTCCACACCTCTTCTGTAAAATCACTACATACTTAGACACTCCCTAGTATAAGGGGTTTGTCCCTCCAAAACCTGAATAAAATGCCGGCGTCTCGTCTGTTGGCTGATATGTGGTGAGCGCTGGCTAGCGCCACGGCTGAGTTATAAATATATTTCATGTAACTGTTTACATCCATCGTGTCCACCATTTTTAATGACTTATTCCGTGAAGACGATTATTCACGCGTGATTTTAATTTCACTTCCCATTTAGTGGGACCTCTGCAATTGCGAAGTCGTGTTTTTCGACATTAGCGACAAAGATTTGCATACATTTGTGACGGAAACACAGCTAATAATACGATATTATTGTATTGCAATATCAAGGAAGGAAGATGTAAAAACAATCCTAAAGTTTAGAACTTCCTCCACACTAAAACCGTCTCAATAAAGTAAAAGAAATGCTACATTTATTTGACAGGAACCGATAACGGTCACGTCACATTATTTCTTTATGCTGCAAAGCAGACGAGTGTAATATGCCAAATGTTTCCGTCTGAGTTTATGCTCCGGCTATAAGAAGAAGAATTTATTTTAAAGCTATTTAGGCAAAGGAATGCCAGTAATGGTGGGGCTTGGTTCAGTCAGCTTTCTTTTCTTACCTTTAGATGAACATCCCAGACCTGAGCGTCGTACTGCTGGTGTTGGCAGACGCACAGACCGGCCTGCTGGGCCAGCCGACAAAACAGTGTTAGAGTTTCACCTCTTCCAGGAGCAAACACCAACGCCATGCCCTGAGTGTGGAAAAAAAAAGTAATAATAATAATAATTTAATTTCTTCTCAGTTTAGAACACTGAGCTGAAAAAAAATAGGGTAACACACAATTTATCACAGCTTATTTCTGTTTTTCTTTTTTTTTTTTCAATGCCTAAAAGCCATACATGTTGCACAATAAACTAAGTCAGAGAAAGAAAGAAGGAAAAGTAAAATCAAAGTAGCATACGTGAACACATGCATCACAGAAATCCTGCAAACGCTCAGAAGCTTAGTAACAGGTTCAAAGCTTCTTTGTAATCCTTCAGCTTTCAGTTTCATTTCATGTTGATTTTTCTATTTTTCTCTCTCTCTCTCTCTCTTAATTAAATGAAGCGACGACGGATGCTGACACAACCTCAAACATTCAATAAACACACAAAGAAACGCACAATCACACATCACGGGTTAAAAGCACACAAAAGGCAATGAAAACAGCAGGATCACTTGCTTTGACAGATGATAATTCATCTGTATATCCAGTCGGATTCTGTCTTTTTCTCCCTCTCTCTCTTTTTTGTTCTCCGTCTAAAAGCCACAAAAGCAAACAAACAGATTCCTTCCAGCTCTAATCAGCTGAATAAGAGGATACAGCCCAACGGATGGACCACCTTTGTCAGAAACAACAAATTAGTGCCATTAGAAGGGAGAAGTAATTGCTTTGTTAATTGTTTAATCAGCTTAGCAAATTATTAAATATTTGCCAAAGCTTGTTGTGGCAGCAACAGTCTGATGGCCCACACTCAAATCATATTAGCCCCCCGAATTATCTCCGCCGGATTAAAGGCAGAGACACGAAGAGCCTTAACGCACAGCTGTATGGCGGCGGCCAGATGTCGCGCCAGTCATTTGTCAGCTTTCAGCATTAAAACCACAGCGGCTCACTTATCCCGTCAGCAACGTGAGGGAAAGCTACTTCCATCGCTACCTTCGTGTCTGGACCGCTTCTCTAAGGCGCATTCCAACATTCAGGTTTAAATTTAACGCCTCACACGAATCGTTAAAAACAACCAACAAGATGTCTTACTTATGAACATTTGCATGTAACTTTAAGACCTTTCAACAGAAGCTGTGAAAGCTCGCCGAAACATTAAGTTAAGTTTCAGGAGCAGAATGCTTCCCTAAGTTTGTTGGGAAGTCTGGAGGCCTGGGAATAAATTCCTTTCAGCACCGTTTCCTGTTTCCCTGGATTATTTGGGGTTTTGTAGTTTTCTCACAGCGTAATCCCAGCTGACTTCCTCGAACGGTTAAACATTCCCAAACATGGGAATTCTGTATGTATTCAGACATTTTAGGATCATACACAAGGGTCTTTACATAAAAAAGAAGAAGAAGAAAGTTATTTTATGCTAGTGTTCTGAGGAGCTTTAGAAGAGTGATTGGTTATTTCATCCGTTCATCTTTTCCTACTTTTGTAGCTCTCTACACGACTTTTTCTTGGTGCAGAAAGCTGCCATCTTTGATGAGTGTTTCACACCCGCTTAGACGATTGATGATTTAAAGTACACTCTTAGATACTTCCAACTCTCTGCCGTACAGAAATGTGGTTCTATGACTATAGAAATAAAGTACAATAATAATAAATGCAAGCAGCTCATGAGCAAGACAGAATCATCAGGCCAGAAAATCAGTGATGAACAATCCTTGGCTTTAGGAGGGTAAATTTTGCTAAGGGGTGAATTAATTTAACTCTTGTTAAAGTTATCAAAATTCACTGAGAAACTGTTTAGGATTCAATTTTATTTTAAAAACATAATCCTGAACCCTTCCAATCAAGTTTTTACACTAATTATATTCAAAAGATGTGAAGGCAAACAAACCACAAAGAAAAACCTTTCAAATCAACAAACAAATCAACAAATTTGACAAATGGAGTTTCTTATTTCAGCTAACTGGATTGTCACCAAGAATCACACCTAATCAGACGGTTTTGCATTTATTTCTGTTAAACGGAGCTAAAGTTAAGCCTGAAAGTATTCACACGCTTTGAAATTAATTCAATCTAAATAAATGAAACAAAAACCTTGTTTCTTATGAAAAATCTCAAAAGCTAATAAGAACATGCATAAGAGGTAAGATCTCATTACGTTTTAACCAAAAAAAAAATATTTACAACCTTCCTAGTAATAAATAAATTCCACTACAGCAACCATATAATTTCTTTGTATCATTATTCCCTCCTTCTCCTCCTCCTTCTTCTTAACATCTCCTCGCTTCATGTAGCGTTTCCCTGGACTGATCTCCCCTATGGCCGTTTGGCCTCTGTACTTGAACAAACCCCGTCTTCCCTCAGATGAATTGAATCTCAACCCTATCTCTTCCACCACCGCCCCCATATTTGCTTTGACTGTCACAGCATGGGGTCTTATCGCAGGGCCAAAAGGGAGAAGTTGCCTTGGATTTATGATTAAGGGAACAGAATGGAAGAGGAAGACCGAGATCAGAGCACCGCATTCGAGTTGCTCATAATAAGCATTAAAGTATTACATGATATTAACCCTGTTAGACTATTAATGTGTGTAGTAGGGTTTGTGAGGGGGAGGGAGGGGATGCCTAATTATGATTGAGAGAAGGAGGGGAGGTGGGTTGGGAGGGAGGGGATAAGCAGATATATACAGTAGACACACACACACACACACACACACACACACGCGCATACTTACGTTGGGTCGCAGTAATCTCCTTATGGCATCAACCAGGCAGGCTCTGTACTGGTCGAGAAACAAACTGAAAGGGAGATGGAGGCTCAGGTTAGAATGAGTTCTGCAGATGGCAGGGCCGATAAAGCCGCAGGCTATTTATTTTTTTTATTTTTTTATATTTTGCTTGTGCTTTGTTTACTAATAAATTCACAGAGAGGGAGAGGAGAAAAACAATTTGCATGAGTAAGATGCTCTCGGCCTGTTTTCCACGAGCAGCAGCCGCCGCCTCAGCCCGGTGCCGAGGCGCTAAGAAGAAGAAAGAAGGTCAAAAAAACATCCAGTATGCACAGATACCATCGTGTATATATATATATATATATATATATATATATATATATATATATATATATATAGTTGTTGCCACATCAAAATGTTACAACGGCACCTTGAGAAATATGAAAGCAGTACGCAGATTAAGAGGCGAGGATTAAACCGTCACAGTAAAAGTTGACAGAAATACATTTCAGCAGCAAACAATAGCAGCGTTGAGGACGAAGTCAAATTTATAGCCCTGATCTGTTGGAAACAAAATAATTCATTTGTATTAATACAGAAGTAGAGCATCAAAAACGTCAACTTTTTAAAGGATTTTCTATTCTATTAAATCTCTCTGTGTGACAGTGTGAACCCTCAACTGTAAAGTCCAAATGGTAATCGTTTGCATCGCACAGTTTAAAGTCATTTTTATGAGAGCAAAGAGTGTAAGAGAGTAATGGTGCCTCGGCCGCCCCACAAACTTTGAACAGAAAATGCATTTATGCAAAATAAAGTGATTCGATTTCAGTTAAACTTCTTCAGTAAATCCAACAAAGTTGTGTTTTCTAATTGGAGGAAAAGTTTGGACACAATATTCCCGACAGCTTGTGTTGATCCGTATTCCTGGAATAACTTCGGGAACTTCAGCAGCGTTCTTTCTGAAGTGCAGCAGATAGTTAAATATACAAGGTTTTTCGATTTCTTTTCCTGTTTTAAAAAGTTTGTTCTTCCATTTTTATTGTTGAATTTTGCTGCACAAATTTCTGAGAATTTTTCAAATTGTATGGGCGAAGCGACGTTTCTCATATCGCTGCCTCACTTTTTCACATGACCGTGTTGCTCTCAAAAGGAAAGTTTGTTCAACAAAAAATGAACAAAACCACACATTGTGTTCTTTGAATGGAAACTTAGAAGTAAAACAAGCATTTCTGCTTTAGGTTACAAAAACTCGAGTTTCCTCCTTTAAACAGAAGAAGCCCCACAGTGTTGATACAGACCGGGGACCGCTGACAGGATGTAACAAAAATCACAATAATTATAAACAGAGTCGCTGCCTACCCACGATGGCAAATTTAAGCCATTATGCAACTAATATAGAGTCTGTGTGTGTGTGTGTGTGTGTGTGTGTGTGTGTGTGTGTGTGTGTGTGTGTGTGTGTGTGTGTGTGTGTGTGTGTGCCTCCGGTCAAAGATAAGGAGGGAGTAATTTGACTAAAATGCAACAATCCGGTCCAGATTTGACATAATCCCGCACATCCGTCCACCTGGATAGTGGCGTGGCAATCTGGACTCCGTCCCTCCCGTTATGGTCTCCACCTTTCCTCTTAGAAAATCCTCTGACCTCCGTCACGCACGAAAAGCGCTCAGACCAGAAGGCCTTTGTTCTGCCGAAGCTTACACAGAAATGTGTTTATTAAGGTGCTGTAATCTGTCAATACTATAATTAATGCTTGACAGAATAATTTATGTGTTGCGATCCATACTGGAACAAAAAAAAAAAAAAAAGAACAGGATGTGTTTGTCTATGAGGAGAATGTATTATTCTTTTAAGGGCTGGCAGAAGTTTATCTGACTGTAGAGGTGAGAGGTTTCGGTTTGGTTTATTTTGCCAAACATATCAATTCACAGGAAAAGTGAGCGGCAAGGAAAACAAGGAAGTGAGCTGGTTGGGTGGAGGTAACAGCTGAGAAGCACCCATACACACACACACACACACACACACACACACACACACACACACGGGCCAAGGGAAGGACAGAGTGTCATTCAGGGGGCAACATTTTGCCAGAAGAATGAAAAAGCTGCTGCCACGACACACAAACGCTGATGCTGTGATAAGAAATGCGACTATAATAGGGATAGAAATCATTAACTAGGGAATAAAGTGAAGCTAGATTCATTCTAAATTATAATTTCACGTAAAATATATAACTAAATAAAGAAATACAAGAAATTAAAAGCACCTACCAAAACCTCCGACATAGAGGAGGCGAATGACGACATTCGTCGAACAAATACAATGAAATTATTTCAAAGAGAGCAGTGTGTCAGTCAATAAATATTAAATACGAAGCTAGGCTCATCACAGAAGGTTTTACGAAGATCGAATTTTTCCATTTTCTCACGACAATACTTCCAAAATGGAAGATATTTTCAGCAGAGAAAACAAGATGAAGCCGTCTACAACAGACAGTTTGAATGTCAGGGTCACGCTCCCGAATTAAGTCGTCTTCCCCCTCAGAGGGCTTTGAGGTCACCCCCGATGCACCCGGACAGTCGGGGGCCCCATTGTCTGGCCGTGACCCCTCCCATCCAGAACAGCCCAGTGAACTCCCGTTTAACCTGACTGGAGGTCGAAGGTCGGAGCGCGGGCGTGTGAGACTGTGTTTAAGCATTGCTTCTATATCGGTCTGCTTACACGTACGCCTACGCATTTGTAAAGGATGTGAGGGTGAGACTGTGAAAACGAACGGGATCATCCGTAAAGCCTCGTTCCTCAGAACGACGGCAAGTTTGAAGCTGCGACCAAATAAAGTCTGAATAAATTACAGATATATTTGATTTTAAGGCAATATTTACATACATAAACATGGAAGCAGTTATGTCTTTTTTTGACTCTTGTGGCCTTTATTTGAAAGTGCTCAGACAGGAAAGTAGATAACGAGAGAGGGAAGACACGCAAAGGTCACCAGGCCGGGAATCAAACCTGCGACGGCCGCGTCGAGGATGAAGGCCTCCCTTATGAGGGCTGTACTCAACCCCTGCGCCGCCACAGCAACCCAAGCAGCCATCGTTTCTAAATGTCTTGCATCACCACTATATTGTCTGTCAAAAGATGTTTTCTCACCAGATAGCGCCACAGAAAAGTCGATAAAAGAGATGCAGTGAAAGTAAAGCGTGAGATTAGCAACATCCTCTCATTGTAATTTCTCTGCAAGTCCAGAGATGTTGCACAACCAACCAAACTGTACAGACCGGTTCAATAAATTGGAATATTATTGAAAAGCCCATTTCTGGAACTTTGTCACTAAATGAAGCACATTAGATAAGTTAATTACACACAGATGGATGTTCGAAAGCCGTTACTTCTGTTAATTATGATGATTTTCCACTTACAGCTAATTAACTATGCTAACATATACCAATAAAAAAAAGCAGTGAAAAGTAAGGCAGACACACACTGCTTTCTGCAAGCGGCGTGTTTGCAGAAAGCAAAACGGCTCACACTTTCAAATCCCTCAGGTGGCAAAAGGCCAATCTCGCCACATAAAATAATTTTTAGAGAGGAACTGCTTTACTACAACAAAAAAAAGATTTTTATGCAAAAAGAAAAAAAAGAAATCAGGCAGAATTTATTTACTCATTTTACAAATATCTTTGTGGGGAGCTAAGTTTCTTCTCCACAGTGTGTAATTTCCACGGTTAAACTCGCTGCATGTTTATCAATATAAGCATTACTCATTGTTTTCTTAGCGGTGCTCTCCCTCGTTTTCTGATGTGTAATCACGACAGACGGATGATCCGAATTAAGGTCAGTCTGAGACGAGAAGGGAAGAGTTTATTTTGTGTCATTTGTGAATGGATACATCTTGTGTTGAAAGTTGTAAATATCATTAACATACACTGTACATGAAAGATTTTTGGTGGAGGTAGTGGCCAATCGCTGAAAGGTGGGGCGAATCTGGCACAGGTCGTCCGCCTATCACAGACTCAAATATACAGCTAGTAAGAATGCAAGCATTTGTGTTTAAGAAAAGTGACGCCGCTTAATTTAATCATTTTTTTTTTAATCTTCTCTTCAATACCGCTGCCACAAGTGATCAGACAGACTTCTGCGTACCAGGAACCCAACCCAGTCAGCTTGATCGAAACCAAGACGCAGCAAAGCCAGCGATTTGTCACAAACAAAAACCGCATGCAGACATGGACTATTTCACAATGATGCAGACACAGAGGCAGAGCTTTATCTCGACGCACACACACGGGCAGCTTTTTGGAGAAGGCAGACATTCCGAGCGTCCCGGCCAAAGATTCCTTGCCATCCACATGTCCAATGCAGGAATCCCCGTCTCTCCAGGTCTGCCCGTGTCTGCCAGCCATAAATGTGAGGAGACAGACAACACTCCAGCAATTTGTGTGTTTCCCGATGCTTGTTCCTGGTGAGCAGATTGTTTTGTTGCCTATGTTGTGTCTTCATGCGCATTTAAATGTTTATTTGTCTGTAGCAGGTTTGATCAAAGGACACAGAATTCAGGCTCGTGAAAATGAAATGTGTAGCTCAAAGTTGAACGCACTTTTAAACGTTTTTATTTAAGTCCGCAATTGAATCTTTAGCCGTGTTTATTAGAAAAACAATTATGTTACCCAACATGTACAATAAGGAACTTGGAAAGATGTGCAGCTCAGATTTCATCCTACATGTTAGATCTGTCTCAAGGCGCCGTTTAACTTTCTAGCAACACGATTTCATCGAAGATGGAAAGGAAATCACAAGAAAAGGGCAGCTGAGGCAAACTTTCCTTCCTTCCTTCCTCCACTCTTCTCAGCAGTAGATCCACTGTAACAGGTAGAAGCTGTAATTAATTGGAGTGCAATTCACTGCTGTTGACCTTTTCGAAGGTGATCGTCACAACGACTCGCGCGTTAATTCGGCAGCCGTCGCTCTTCGGCTGCCGGCAGCGCAATCATGGCACAAATCGCTCGCTTGCATTTGCATGCGGGAAAAGATTGCGGGACCACACAGAAAAACAACTTTCTGGCTCTTGCGCAAGCGCGGGCGCGCGCTGCTTCGGCTTGGTGTTCTGCTGTGATAAATGGGGGGAAAAGAACCTGCAATATCGAAACCTCACGTACAATTTGCCGCGGTTTCAGACGTTCTGCTTCTGTCTGTCACGCAAATGCGCCAGTCCACTGTAAAATATCCTCTTTTAGCTGCTTGCACCCCCTCTCTCAATGGGTGTTGTACCTGACTATTACCTGTAATGACCATGACATTAAAATAATGATAATGCCATTTGCTAATGCAGCACTTAGCACACATTGCACACACTTATGCAGAGAGATGCACACCCTTATGCAACCTGGATTTCTTCAGTGTTTGTGAAGTTGGATGAATGTGTATCCCCCCGCCCCCGCCCTCCCCGCACCCCTTTAAGAGTTTTAACACAACTGCCCACATCAGGAATTACTGGGACTGTGTTAGTGGGACCACCCAAAGACCGACAGAAGGTGAGAGGCTTAAGAACACAGCCACACTTTCAAATCTTCCACTTGAAAAAGATGAGACGGATCGTCTTTCTCCGGTGAGTTCTGGGTCTGCCGTTAAGGGTCTCCTCTCAGCGGGATCTGCCAGCAGACGCTTTAGAGAGAGCCACCCAGCAGGCGTCGTGATCAGATGTACTTCCTTTGACGCATCGGAGAAACAGCTCCATTCCCAGGTTTGACCCACATGGTGGGTCTCCTCATCCAATTTTTGGAGGAATCTCAGGAACTCATTGTCACAGAAAACGATCCATATCTTATGACCAAACGTAAGGGTCAAAATGTAGACGGATCGGTAAATCGAGAGCTTTTCTTTTTACGTTTCCTAGTTGGCGGATTAAGTGGCACGAAGACAACAACATGACCACCTCAGATGCCAAAAGCAAAGACAAGAAGATGCCGAGCTCTCAAACCAGACAACCCTCCACGTCAAAAAATTATCACTTGACATCATTTCTGTTCACCCATCAAACAGGACTGTGACAAGAGGCAGTCCTCTAGCAGAATCTTAGCTGCACTGGACACATGCTCAAACTTTGTGTTGAGAAGAAGGATAGAAAGTTTCCCTGGCTCCTGATGCACCTACAACACTCTCCATGAAATCCCTCATATTTTTATGATTATTTATTTCCAGATTTTTTTATTTTTTTTATTTGCCCAATTTCAAAAAACAAATAAACTAATGGTTAAGTCAATTTTGCCTAAAATATCTTGTTCCCTTGGTAAAAAAGTAAGCAGGATGAACAGAAATTGCGAGGTTTGGCTGCATAATGGTCAAACTGACCTGGAGATGTTTCTGACCATTGTAATCGTCATGACAGAGTTTGTTCTTCCAACGTCCAAAATCTAAATGCATTCAGGGAGAACACTACTTCAAACTAACTTTCCAATTCTCAATACATTTTTTTGAACAAACTTTTACCCAACATGCCAATGCAAATGTATTTATGCAGCACGTTAAAAATCAACAAGAGTTGACCAAAACACTTGACAATTCAAACAAAACAGCACACTGCAATGTACGCAAACGCAGCATTTAAAATAAATAAATAAATAAAAATAAAAACTTCTAAAATTAATTTCTTAAAAGTTTGTCCCAGATTTATTAGTGCATGTTCCTTTTGAGTTACGCCTCCATTATTGTTGGTCTTTCAGCAGAAGGGGAGAAGATTCGGTTTTTCTGGATGGTCACATACATTTTAATATCTGATGGGCTAATTGTTGTGTTTATGTTGCTCCATCTCTCCCTTTCCGTCTCAGTTTCCACTCCTCCCCAGACTCTTCCTTTATCTTACCGAGTCTCCTTTCTTGTCAAGGCGCAATTATTTGCAATTTGCCTAAGTCATCCATTTGCTGGGACACTAAGCATGAAAACGAAGCAATTTGGTGTAAAATGGATGCGTGCGGGCATTGGAGCATGCGTATGGATGTGTGTGTGTGTGAGAGAGAGAGAGAGTGTGTGGCCGAATCAGGAGAAGGTCCAGGCACAGGTGGGGGGACGCAGGGACCGTCATGCAAAAAGTGAGACTGAATGTCAGAAACGGACACATACAGAGATAAATCTGTGTGTGTGTGTGTGTGTGTGTGTGTGTGTGTGTGTGTGTGTGTGTGTGTGTGTGTGTGTGTGTGTGTGCGCGTGTATGTGTGTGTGTATGTGTGTGTAAACATACCAGTCTGCACACATGACTGTATCAAAGTGACCTTCCAGCGCTGAAATGTCCACCTCGCAGTCCCACCTCACCACCCTGTAACACACACATGAAACAGAGACAAAAGTTCAGCATTTGGACGGGTGGTGAAAGAAACCAAGCGGCGCTGCTAAAAAAAAAACAAAAAAAGACCCCGACATGGAGAAAAAGCTCTTTGTCTTCGTCTTCTCTTTCTCCACCTTCACTGCTCTTTTCCTCTTCAGCACTGAGCTGCTGGCTGTCTGACACCTCGCTCTCCGTGACCCCCACTGTTTTTCTGCCTCAGTAGAGACCAGGAGAACGCATCAGAGAGGAAGACATGACGTCTGCGGGATAAAGCAAGGGAGCGTCTGACATGACACTTGACATTTATACCTTGTGAACACACACACATGCCGAGAGGAAGAGCCCACCTTCCGCACAGGTTGCTTTTCAACCCCCCGGCGCTTCTATTTATTTTCTCTGGTTTTGAGAACATTGCCAAAGTCGAGCTCTGGGACACAGCTAGAATGCAATGATTCACAATACATACATATATATTATATATATATATATATATATATATATATATATATATATATATATATATATATATGTATTCTGAACGTATGTACAGAATATATCCATCAGAAAGAGTTTTACATATTGTCTCGAACCAAAACATCTCCATTTTCCAGGTTTTCATATTCAAGAAGGTTTAAAAGAAGTCGTTTTGTTTCAAACACACTTTAGAAATGTTAACTGTAAATTGGCTGTGCTTTGGTGGAAAGATTATTCATTGTACGTGCTACCTTAGTTTTACACAAATGTCCGCCTGCTGTGTTTTTTTTTTTTTTTTAAAGCAAAACTTGCCACTGAGCGTATCAGTCTGACTCTCCTCGCTCATCTTTTTGTGTGAACCTCGTAACCCTCCTAAAAGCCGAAGAGATACTTTCAGGTCTCGATAGGTAACGTCAAGACCTAAAACATGAATTTGTAACATCAACAAATCCAACGTTTTCAGATTAATCGCCTGCCTTTAAACACGCACGCATGTAATTGCAACCAAATCCCCACAACCTCACAAAAAAAAAAAAAACAAGTGTGCTCGATTTATAAATATCGCTCTCAAAGGGACGCTTGACGAAAGAGACACACGGTTCATCCTGATGCCGCTGCGGTTTTCTGTCCCGCTGAAATCCGCCTCTGAACCGGTGCTGCTGTTTTGTCCTCCTCCAAGCGCCCAGCTTTCCTCTTCACCTCTTTTTCCACGCCACTTTGCCTTTCTCTCTCTTTCCCACTGTCAGGCAGATTTGGAGGAGGGGTGGGGGGGATTATTAATTAGGCATTTTTAACACTCAGTAAACAAAACATTAGGCCCTGCTAGAAATACAATCTCAGTTCACAGTGGGAGGCCCCAACACACA
The DNA here is from genome assembly GCF_051168715.1 of Poecilia mexicana. Lineage (NCBI taxonomy): Eukaryota > Metazoa > Chordata > Actinopteri > Cyprinodontiformes > Poeciliidae > Poecilia > Poecilia mexicana. The sequence continues at coordinate 9,872,403 of NW_028263384.1, forward strand.
ACGCTCGCACGTATGCATGAGTGTGCAAACGACATCGCGCGACATGCCCCTCCCTCTCCATCCCCTAGCACAATCGCATCGTGGCCTTCGCCCTCTCTTGCGGCGCCGAGATGACAGCAGGCATAATCTGAAAAGAAAACAATCAAAGTAATGTAGCCTAATTATACGTTTACTTTTTCACTCCATCTACCACTCATGTAAATATGCTCAGGAGCGAGGGATGGAGAGACGGAGAGAGAGGACGTAGGGGAGCAAAAAAAAAAAAACAGTCATTGGAAAATGTTTTTTTTTTTTTTTTTTTTTGAGACGGGGACAACAATTAGGTTCATTTTAGCCTGTCCTTGCATGTGAGGAGTGTGTGCATGTTTTCTGGACCATTGATCCTCATCAAAGAGGGTCACTTTTCTTGGATGATCCTGTGCGCATGCTTGGACTTTAAAGCCCGATAATTAATCTGCAGAACGCTCAAAACGGGACGAGTTCTTTCACGCTGAATATATGAAGCGACCGTATTTCCAGTTGGAGATTCGGGCGACACGATGACACAAATACGTGTTGACCAAGTCGCATTTGAATCACAGCAGACATTTGAAAATCAAACGAATTTACTTCAAAATAGCCCACAGAGTCAGCCGATGATTATGTTCAACACTTTTCAGGAGTCTGTGGCTGGAGACCACGAATCTAAACACCTCAAACTAAAATATTGTTCTAGTGAAAACAAGAAAGCTTTTAAGCAATAGAACAGTTAATAACACATATAAGTGTTTAACTCATGTCACAAATTCTCAATTGGATTTATCTTACCTTGACGATACGTGCGTTGACCCAAACTTTCCGGCCTGTCTGTTCCTCTCGACCACTCTCCGAACATCTGAGGTGCAGCGGTCAAGGATTCATCTCTAAAATGTGGGCAGGAGGCAGCGGCGGCGGCGCAAGTTCCTGCTTTTCACGAACCAACATTAAGTTCACCCCACATTTTTTGCCAAATTGTGTGTGTTTGTGTCGCGTGGGTGTTGCGTGTGTTTGGGTGCATGACGTGTACGTGTTCTTTTATGTGTGTGTATCTCTATGTGCACTTTCAACAGCATGCTGCTCTATGATTATTATTATTATCATTTCAGGTTAAAACTGAAATGATTCCTGTTTACACTGAAAAAAATAAAACCACATCTAACACAGACTAAAAATGAAACATTGCCATTTATAATTTATCAAAAAGTCCCATGAAAGAAAGTTGTTGGTGCTCAGATCTCATTAGGTCCTGAATCAAGACGCTCCAAGTTGCTCTTTATCGGCGAACACAACGGATACAAATTATTTTGGGACAAAGAGCTTAAAGTGTTCAGCAGACAAACGGTCACCTAACATTTGACTAATCAGCTCTTTCAAAGCGATGTTTAGTTTAAAGCAAACGTAATAGCACGTCCGTTGTAAACGTGGATGTCAGTGTTGCCGGGAAGGATATCAGAAGATATAAAACTAGAGAACTGTGGGAAACATGTTGAGTGGTCAACAATACCCGCATGGAGGAAAGCATGAGTGAGCAGAAATGATGTCCAGGGACGGAGCGCTACATCACAGCTGCTTCGTACCGGATCAATGGAAAGGCTTTTAACCACAGATAGAAAAAATAAAACACACACACACACACACAAATGAAGACACACAAAGGCTGGGTGATTGATGTCAAGTTGTCTATTAATACAGCGACTAGTGGAGTTGCAAAGCAATTCAATTAGGATTTCCTTGTCTTTAAAGCCAGCAGAGGGCCGAGACGAATCCAATCGACAAAGGCAGGGTGGGGGGAAAGAACAAGAGGGATGGATGAAGAGAGCCGGAACATGTGATGAACTGATCGCTGTAAATCTGTTACGGATCTCAGAGGCGTCCCACGACGAGAAACACAAACGACACACAGGTTACGCAGGCGAGGAGCATTTAGGATGCAGAAATGTGTCTTATTTGCACACAATCGGAACGCCTGCGAAGGAGTGAGCACGAAAGGCCGGTCAGAGCACGCTTACGCCACTGAGGGAAAGTTTATACACACACACACACACACACACACACACACACACACACACACACACACACACACACACACACACCTGTCCCCAAGTGAAGACATGCACAGCAGTAAAAAAAAAGAGATTTGAGAAATCAAATAAAGAATTTTGAGTCTTGTTGAGCTTTAAAGTGGGGGGGAAAAAAAAACATTTTCTTCAATCACTTGAGGCCGAGCGGCAGTGGCCAATGACATGCATCAATCATTCTTAATGGAACATTTCCATTGATTTCCTACATGAGTATTCAAGGTCAGAGCAGCAGCGGTTTCTGCTCTCTTCGCTGCATGTTTTTTTGTTGTTGTTTTTTTATGGCGGGGCGGGAGGCCTGACAACAATAAAGGAGGTCAACAACTTCTACGAAAAGTGGGAAATCTGTTCTCCCAGAGCGTGTACAGTAAATGCCATCCGTTCACAACTTCTTCTTCTTCCTTTTCGTATCTTCTCATCTATTTCGCTGAATAAATCTGAAGCCCTATCAACAGCCGCCATCGCTCTCCATTCTGCCGCAAAATAAAAAGCCACGCGAGATAAACAGAGGCCATTAGGACACGGCTCAGGCCTCAACGGGAGGAAATACCACAAAGTGTGTGAATGGACCAATTTGGCAGAGTCCGGGACAAATCCTGAGTCTTTCTCACCCCCCACCTTTTCTCTCTGTGTGTGTGTGTGTGTGTGTACTCGCTTCCATTTTTCGCTCTGAATTCACTTACAATTCTCCCCGAGTGTTTGTTCTAGGAAACAAAGCGGCCGGTCAATGGCGTATTGTTTGCGTGTCCAAGTGTGTGTTTTACAGTCTTCGCGATGTTATTGTTTGGTCTTATTGTGATCAGAGAAGGAGCATTGTAGCCCGGCTGGGGACGGAGATGCCGTAAGCGGGGTTAAATTTGGAAGAGCCGCGTCGCTCAACGGGGGAAAGCGAGACGCATATTTAGATTTCCCTCGTTTGTTAACAGACGGTGAAACAAGCTGCTTTTGTCCTTTTTTGCGGCGCTGCCCCATTGATTACTGGAAGATCTAAAAGGATTAAAGGAGGGAAAAAAAGATGAAATGAAATGAGGGAAGAAGAGCTGTGATGAAAAGACGAGCGTGTTTTGATCGATGCCCCACTTAAAGAAGAAACGACACCAAAAATCTCACCTAAAGATTTCTTCTAAAAACATAATTACATGTCTAAATTTGAAGAAGACAGAAAAAAAAAACACACACCCAGCATTTCAAACAAACTTGATTGTAAAGATCGCTTCAAGCTCTCACCCTAAACCTCAGCGTTAGATAAACTCTCAAAACTAAATCTGACAGGATGCCAGTCGCAGCGCTCTTATTTTGGCGGATGCGGTTGGTAGATGACCCCTCCTCAGATTGTGCCCAGCTGTTCTCCTGCACTCCGACACGACATCTAGGGTCCGTCATGAGCTGCAAGTTCAGTGGGGGAAAAAAAACTAATTTCTGACTCAGAAAACACCAGTAACAAGACTGACCATGGACTTCATATTTGGATGCATTACTTGTCAGTTATTATGTAATAATGAGGATTAATTAGCATTTAGGCAGAGACTGACTTGACTAAAATAATGTCCACAAGACTTTGTGTTCCTCCTTTAAAGTCACAAGCATGATTTGTAATAAAACCTACATCTTAAAGTTGACTTTAATTTAATTTAATTTACAAAAATATAAATTTTCATGTTAAATCAACTTAATGAAATACAATAAAGACTTGGCTGAATAAATTTTTTATTTTCTCTTAACTAATCAGTTTTAGTTTAATATACTTGCTAAAGACAGTTAAGTCAACATAATTGAAGTTATACCAACAGCTTTTTTTAAGTGACAGTTTAAGTTGATACAACTTAACTGAGTCAACCCAACAAGGGAACTAGACTCAGTCAAGTTGAGTCGGAAAATATATTTTTTTACAGTGCAGGGGTTAACATTTGCAAAAGGCAGAATTCAGTCCAATCAGCTGAAAGAACACAGAAAAATCCTATTTACTTCCAAATGAATCATGAATAACTAACAGATATATAGTTGAAACAAGATGTTTACGTTCATGTTTTAAAAAGACATTGACCCTCCTTTCTCACTTTCTATCATTAAAACACACAAAAATGTCATGTTTTAGGTCAAGTAGGACTAAAACTATTATTTCCATTTGCCCACATAAGAATAATGTGGAGGCACGGCTGCAGAGGTTTTTAACACAATAAACCAACATGTCCAAAAGTTTGGTTCATCGTGAATAAAGCCGCATTCACCCAAATGTTCTTGTTAAAGTTTTCAGTCCCAACATTGGCTGGAAGGCCACTCAGAACGGAAGAGGCCATAACTTCAAAAGCAACATAAAAACCTATAAACCTCAACCCGCATGTTAAGTATGTGGCAACATGTTTTGCCGGCAGTGAAATAAAAAGTTTTTTTTGTTTCTAATACAGTCTATGTAAATATTATTTGGTTTCATCGGCACATACAATCTTGTGTAAGTAACTTTCTTTTGCAAACCTGGCAGCATATTAAAGCAAATAAAATACAGTTTGCATGGCTCCACATTTTAGAGAGTGAAGCAGTTTCAAGTCCACTTTTGTCTTGACCTCGCCACTGCTACCAGAATCCTTTGAAACTAGTCGTCTTCATTTTAGTGAAGTTGTTTAACGCCAGCAAACTTATGACTGATTACAACCTCTTAAGTGAAAGAACTCCAGTTAAAGCAACCTCTAAATACCTCTTTAAATTGTTGATTCAGACATGAATCTTTGCACTGTGGTTATCGTTCTCATCCAAGTCTTAAAAATAAAACCGGATATCTTTTTTTAAAACGCTGCTTTCCACAATTGTATTCTTATTTACGCTTGAAGAGAAGCAGCAAAAGTGTTGCGCTAATTTGTCTGCCTTTTGCTCCATGATTCTCTACCGTTTGATAGCTGACAGCGAAGGCAACGAACCATCAGAAAAAGCAGCATTTCAGACCCCATATGCAGAACTTTAAATTTGATTGTTTCTCGTTTTTGGATGCTAATCCTCTCAGTGTCAATAAATCCAATGAGATGGTATCCGTTGCAATACGTTTTCATACTGATAGGAAGGAAAGTAAATATTTGAAACTCAAAATAAAAAAAGCCCAATGTTTTCCCTTTAGGATGTGAACATTTTAATCACAGAACAAAAAAAAAAAAAAACATTCCTGCACCATAGATTTCCATCTAAAAGGACACACAATCAAACGCCTAACTATCTCACTGAGGGACAAAAGAAAAGCAAAGGGTTTTTTGTTTTTTTTTTCCGCGGGAACAAAAATTGTACGATCGCACATGAATCGCTGTGAGCTAATGGAGCTACGGCAGCGATGGAGAGACGGAGAGAGAGAGGAGAGGACGATGAAAGGATACTCTGAATGGACTTCTCATTCCCATCTGATAGCAGGACTTCCTTCACGTCAGCAGAAATGGCAACCTGAGAGCCGGAGGAGAGACAGGAAAGAGACGGAGAAATTAAACAACACGGAACAAAAGAACAAACCCCCCAAAAATAAAAAAAAATAAAAAACAGCAGCCTCAGATGAAGCAAACATCTGAACGCACGCACACAATAATGACATAACCGTATCTACAAAAGCCTCGCTCCTTGCCAGCCCGGCCCACGCCGCCCTCCGTCTCTCCGTCTCTCCCTGCCATTTTCCCCTCTCTCTATCTTCACCCCATTTTTATGTCTGCATTATTTTAATCATTCAATCAAATCAGTCAATACTTTTATCATTGTGGCTAGCGGTGGGGGCCTGCTATCTTGCTATCACTCTGTTCGGTAATTGCATTGTGACAGGGGATGATGGCAAGCGCAAAGCCTTTTCATTTGACGCTGGGTGTTTATCAGGCCGAGCCATCACTCCGTTCGCCGCTGTCACTCTGCACTCGGCTCGCCGGGCCTGCCTGATGCCCTTCATATAACTTTGCGGAGCGTATACTGCGAAACGACGACGAGAGAATGGAGAGCTGCCGCGTTTCGACGTGTGCGAGGGAGATGTAGATAGGGAGGGGGGTGAGGTGTGCGCTCCGGTGTAGACTCTCGGCTTTTTGACGGTCTTTTTCTTTACAAATGCCTTTTTCCTGTATCAGCAAGCGTATGTCAGGCTGTTGGCTTTTGTTAAAGAGGGCGCCTGCATCTCCAAGTGGGTCAAATTTGTCGGCACCTCCGTTAAGACGTGCAAAATGGCTTAAAAGAAATTCCTCTTGTGTTGCAGTAACATTATCTTACCCTTAGAAAACACAGAAATCCCCTCCCTCTTTAAGAGATTATTGTTTATAAAAATCATCAGTGGTGAAATTGTCAGTGTCTCTGCTGCCATTATTGTACTGAACCCCGTTTGGCAATATTTAGGAAACCAAGAATTTCTCCAGAGAGCAATCTTTGACTTTGACTATACTCTGCACAACAGCAGAAAATATCATCATTTTTGACCTTCTGGATGCAATAATGCCATGATAACTTGATGATATAACTGTATTTTTTTTTAGCTAGAGACATAACATTTTGCCAATAGCCGTGTAACACTAATTCTCAATTTTAGCACATCCTGCTAAAATGATCTAGCTAACAACTAGCCCTAATAATATTACACCAGCTCCATATATTGTCTTTTATTTTCAATGCTACACTAAAATCTAATAAAAAAAATTATTTAAATGAAGTCAACTGGGTCATTGGGTCAAACTCGTCAACTGATTATTGGCAATTTATTGCCTGATTAGCCAAAATGAATGAGTCACTGGCAGGTATTACATAACCGGCCATTATAACCTTAGAGTCAGAGTCAGTCCTGGGGTCTCCTAACGCTCTCTGCAGCTCACCCTACAGGCCCTCCACTGGGTTTAGGTTTGGGAACTGTGATGGTTGTGAGCAAAAAAAAAAAAAGGATTTTTGTGTTTGAACCAAATATAAACCATTTCTGCAACTCATGGATATCCAATTTTCAGCTTTCTAGCTAAAAGTGAACAGATTTTTATTTTGAGCAACTTGTCATCCTAAAGAGGCCATGATGCCACGCGCAACAGTTCTGCAGCTTGTCACCTTCGGCCTGCCTGGAAATGACTGATTTCATTGAAAGGCATCTTTGAGTGCCCTAATAAAGCATTATATTAGTCTAATATAATTTATTTTATTCACACATTGCAAGCTGTGCCAACACTGGTTTTCTTAAAAAACCTTACTTTCCCCCCCTTATTGAATGGTGAAAAGAAAGTTAGATTTCTTTAAAAAAAAATAAAAATAAATAAATCCACATCTGGATGGGCGAAATCAGTATAAATAAAACGGCACAACCTGCTCTGGAACCATCATGCATGCATTTGTCTGCAGAAGTGAACATACAGACACACATGTTGAAACCCTGAGGGGCGTTTGAAGGGGGTCACTGAGTGAGGTGCGGGGCTGCTCGCCATCTGCTGAAATAACGGGACGACACCTTCAGGCTCCACCAGAGCACACAGCTGAAGGAACGGGAGTCCAGCTGGTCGACACAGGAGCATCAATCTGCACGCTCAGCTAGTAAGCAGTCACAAATCTGTGAGAATAATGACTTTACTAACCAAACACAAATAATCTGCCAAACCGATTATGTAAAGCAACAGCAAATATTTCTTCGAACATTAAGTAATCATTCCTAATGTCGACACGACGCGAAAACAGTCCGGCTCTAAGAGTCGACATGTCAGTTTTACGGGTTTCAGTTTCAGACCGAATGGAAATAAATTAAAGATTAAGTCAATTAATTCAAAGAACAATGCCCTTTTTTTGGGAAGTCATAAAAATTAATGGTAACACTTTATTTGAAGGGGGGTGAATAAGACTGACATGACACTGTCATAAACATGACATAACACCTGTCATGAACATGAATGAGCCTTCATGAATATTTATGACTGTTGTCATAAAGAGTCATTCGGTAAAACTTGACATTAACCAAGAAATCATTACTGATATATATTTGTTATAAAAGTATTACTGATTGCACTTTAAGAATTAGGTAACTTTATGTTATTAAAGGTAAAGTTTAAACAGTAATGATTTATTGGTTAATGTCAAGTTGTCATAACAAAGACATTTTGAATAATGTCAACTTTGTATTAAAAGTGTCATAATTTACCGAATGACGCTTTATGACAACAGTCATAACTATTCATAAAGGCTTATTCATGTTCATGACAGATGTTATGTTATGTTTATAACAGTGTCATGTCAGTCTTATTCACCCCCTTCAAATAAAGTGTTACCAAATTAAATAATACATCCATAAATTAGCACTTATTTCAAGTTTGAGTTGTTTTATATTAACAAAAATCCATTCAGACTCAGACTGCACCAGGATGATTCAAACTAAAGTCTGCAGAACCACTGCTAATCTCTTGAGAAACCCACTATTAAAAAAAAATCTCGATTCATAATTTTTTTTTCAGAGATGAGAAGTGCATTGGAAAGGCAACAACGTATTTAAGAACGCTCAAAAACGCGTTTAGTGGGTTGACCCTCCGACTTTCAGAAAACGATAGTTTCATCACATCTTCATGCTGATTTTTACTGAGAATTAATGGTCAAACACTCAACAATATTTAGCATCATACTTTCACAAAAAAAAACAAAAAAAAAAAAAACAAGAAAATGCGGGGAGAGTGGTGTCAGTGACGGATGAAGGAGGGAAGAGGTGTGAAGGAAGGATCCCATCTCAGACCACCAATGTCAAAACACGGTGTATTGACCGCTAGGAGATAAAACTCAGCGTTTTACACACACACACACACACACATACACACACACTCATTGGCATCTAACAGATCGATGGGACACTGAAGCCTGCTATATGGAGGGCCCCAGAAGACTCTGACTAATAAGCCCTATAGCTGACAGACTGCAGGGTGTCTCCACATGTGTGTGGAGGAGTGTATTAGGCATCCAAATACTCAACGGCTTATTGAAGTTTCACTACTTTTGTGACAAAGCGGATGCTTGTTTGCATATTTTTGATTAAATTTTATGCTAAATAATTTTGTCAATCACAGGAATCTTTATCTGCAGACATAAAATAGATTAAGACACCCTAGGACATTTTTAAACACACAATTCAAGTGATGTAAATCAACAATTTAAAAAATATATTTAATTTGTTTTGTAAAATAAAAGAAAATGCTCATTTTGGAGAGGAATAAATGAGAACTTCATCACTCAGACAACTAGTTTGGTTCTCCTCTGTTAAAGCGAGTGTGAAGATTGAAATAGCGTCTAAAACCTCTAAGAAACAAGATTGTGGCAGCTTTGGGTCTGTGAGATTTAAGGGGGATTTAAAAGAATTAAACATCAGACAGTCCCCAAGCGGAGGACAGTCAAAACGACTGGCAACGAGCTCAGGTCTGATGCTAAAAATAGTTCCCGAAAACTTAACTGTCATTGCAAGCAGGTTCTTGCTGTTGTTAATACATGAAAGTGTGTGAAATGTACAATCAAAAAGAGGCTGGGAAGAACCCACTGCTCATTAAGGACAGACTAAAGTTTCTAGTCTAGTTTTCCTTGGACAAATGAGTCTAAGAACAAATTGTTTGGCCATCAGAGCAAAGGACAACAACGCAGCTAAAAATAAACAAACCAATAAAAAAACACAACCTAACATTAATTGTGAAACGTGGAGGTGGAAGTGTCATGGTTTGGGGATGCTTTACAGAATCAGAACCAATTCTTCTACTGTGTATTTGTATTTGAAATGTCAAAGAAACTGTAAAAAAAACAAAACAAACAAAAAAAAAAACTTCAAGCTGAAGCTGAACTGGAACTTTTAGGACAAATCCCAGATCTTGATCTTTATGTGACTTAATACAGGCTGAACAAGCAAGAAACACCTCAAATAGATCAGAGGTGCAGAGAGGAGAGGGGCAAACCTGCCTTAGACTGATGATATGTAACCAAGGTGGGTAACCTTGGTTACATATACAGAGGAAAGGTGTCCAAACCGTTTCCAGTTAGATAACGTAGTTTAAGTTTATATCTTATGTTTAACAATTAAAACAAGCTTTATTGAGATATAAAATCTGAACATTTCTCAATATTGAGTGGGCTGTCCTAATATATCCTCAACACTGCTGGAAAACCTCCCGCTGTAGCTGGATAGGAAGACATTCTGCAGCTCAACTCTGCTGCATTTATTGCAAACAGGATTTTTTTTTTTTACACACTTTTGATGTGGCACTTTAGAAAGTCCTTTTTTCTTCTTCTTCTAAACACAAATTCTTTCCAGCACACTTTTCTCTTTTAAGCCATTTAATGTTAGAAACGACTAACTGTTCTCGACGCAGACTCCAGGGGGAAAAAAACAAAAAAACAAAACCAACCAATCAGGAGAAACACTCAGGCATAATCTGCTCAGTGAATCTGGCGGTAAACCCTGAACACAAATGAGTCGCTTTATTAAACTGCTGTGAGTAAAGTGTTTGCATGCAAATTCCCCCTGAAGGCTCGCAAATCTAAACTCGCATTCCAGCGCGCAGGAAGTGAATGACGGAGCCTGAATAGATAAGGACACTGCGTGCTCATGCTGTGCGTATATTGATTGGCGATGATTAGTTTTATTAGAGAAGCCGAGACACTTTTCCTTGCAGAAGTCTGCTGCTTTTGTGTGTGCGTGTGTGTGTGTGTGTGTCTCACTTACCATGAGCCCACCAAGGCAAGTCATACCTCCTCCTAACTCACACACTGCACCCCTGGGAGACAGAGAGGAGGAGAAAGAGAGGCGAGTCGGGGTGAGATTTACTTTAGTGAGGCAAAAAAAAAAAAAATGAAAAGAAAACAGCAGTTTAGTACTAACACACACGTGCTGTACAGTAGATCTGAGCAGATATGGAGAGACACTCCGACGCGCTACGCTACGAGCCCGGGCAGATACACAAACACTAAACACAGCGGGGTAAGAAATATCAATTCAACCATCAACTTGAAAGCTGAATGCTGAACACTGAGAAGCACAAGCTCAATCAGCAGGATATCTGAGGAGCAACACACACACACACACACACACACACACACACACACACACGCACACACACACACACACACACAAAGTCCTGCAGCTTGTCTGCTCACTCAACCCCTCTCCTCATCCTCCTCCTCCTTTCATCTCCCCTGCCCCTCCATCTCTGCCCCTGTCCTCTTTCATCCCCCCCACCACCACCCGCTCCATCCCTCCCTTTCTCCTCCCTTTCCTGCTGACCTTCACTACACCGCTCTGATCAATAACGCCTCTCCTCCTCGCCTCCCGCCTCTTGAATGTTAAAACAGGAAATCAAAGGGTGACGTTCCACCTTGAGTGGAAATCAAAAGTGCCCGGGTGCTTTTCAGCCGTGTGCCACAGGGCAGCCCTGATGCACGGCAGACAACAAGACGGGGAAAAGAGCAGAAGGCGCAGAAAAGGAAGAGAAAAAAAAAATGCTCTGGTGTCAAAGTGGTAAATGTTTGCGAAAGATAAAAAGCAGCGTTTTTTTTGTTTGTTTGTTTGTTTTACCCTACAATTTATAGAGAATCTTCGTGAGCAAGCATCTTCTGAGTAGGTGTGAGATTCTCGTATTATGATAACATTATGGTTTTGTAGCAGAAGAATGCAAAACATGATTGTTTAGCAGCACAATTGTTTGTACTGCTAAAGACAATGCAGAGAAAATGTTGGTGTTGCTCCTTTCACACAAAGTGAAATTCAAAGTTTCTGTGCAGGAAAACAGAGAAACAGAGATAAGACACATTGAAGCAAAAGAAAATTCAAATTAAAAGAAAAATAACCTTAAAAAAGGCCAATTTAAGCAGATAAAAAGACAAGGTGCAACGTGAATAGAGTAATATTTTGGGGAAAACCGCAGGAGACAGTAATGTTTATACTCATGATTTAAAAGAAGCAAGCAGATAAATACAAAGCGTTTGTACTTTCCAGTACCTGACAGGAATCGTCTGTGAATTGAGAAGTGGCCCGAGAACAGAGCCTTCAGGAACCCAACATGGGTTTATGTTGACCAAGTGACACAAAGCAGTTCTGACTTGTCACATAAAACCTGAACCACTTTGGTCCAGAACCACAGAGTCCTATCAACTCTTCCAATCATTCAGGATGTAACAATATTATGCAGAATGTTATAATGTGAGTATCTTCACTTCTTTAAGAATAAATAAATATAAACATGGAATTAATGAATTGGAAAGAAAGGCAAAAAACCTTTTCACGTTTCTTTATAGTCTGTAGGTTTAGCTATTAGTGACTAGAAATGTGTCCAAATGGGTAAATGGGTTTCTTTTGTAAATAAGCCTTCAGCCAGCTGACCACCAGTCCACAGCGATGGCTGTGGGAGAGGCAGCACAGCCAGAGAAAACTAGTGTAATTGATGGACTTACATTAGTGGTTGATGAATCTGTTTAAAAACATAAATAAATAAATAAAAATTTGTGACAATAGTTGCCTTTATTCATGGGAACCAGTCAGGACACGCTGAGAAACGGAAGAGGGGAAAACCTGCAGCAAGAGTCTCAAAATCTAATGGCTGCATTCAGGACTAATCGCCTCTGTATACGGGCTAGTTAGCATGACCACCACTGACGGTGGATAAACAGTTTTTCTTTAACAGTAATTTCTTATTTTGTTTTGTTTTTCAACATTACCATGGCTAGAGCAAACTAGCAATCATGAGCAGTGTGTGCACGAGCTTGATTGACAACACTAAGCCCCTCCTCTTGGCTCTGACTGGCGGTTTCTGACTAAGCGGTGGATTTTTGGAGATGGCAGTAGGACCACAGAGCGGACGCAGAGGAGCTTCATTTTTGACACTTTGTTAAAACTGTCACAGTTTTAACAAAATGTTTAAAAAAACAACTAAAAGTTATGAAATGCAGGTTTAATTGGTTTACTTTTCATAGTCTGCAGGTTCATTTATTATTTCGCATGTGAAAATATTTCCAAACAGCAAAATGTGTGTCACTTGTAACCAAGGGCAAAGTGTGTAGCAGCCTTCCCCACTGGCAACAGGTGGGGGTGGGATAACACTTTGTAACTCCTAAAGCTTTAAAAACAGGCCAGAGAGAGAACTGTGGCCACTTTCTCCCGCATCTCAGACAATGACTTTGAACCGCTGAAACATGAAAACGTCAGCAGAAAAAAAGAGAAAAAAACACAAAACAAAACAGTGAAAACTCACTTGAACGAGTGCCGCTTCTGCAGACAGTAATGTGCCATCACCTCCTCAGAAGGCCACACACCTGCATCAAAGACAGCGGGAAAAGGAAATCAGTCAATTAAAATGCCCGACAGATGTCATATCCCCGCGACACAAACGAAGCATCTCTGGTGTGAAGACACACACTTGGATCCCCGTGTGTCGCGACATCACAGCACATCGGCATTGATATAACACCCAGGAAAACACAATGGCCAACATAAAGGGAGGCATTGTGATTTTCGCAGTCTGTGTTCATTTGCTTCTGTTGTGGCTTCCACCTTGCCTGTGATCCAAGGCTTCTTTCTCTGTCTGCTCGTCTGTCTCTCCGTCCGTCCCTCCTAAATCCCTGCAACACACTCCCTCGTTGGCCATTGTGTATGCAAGTGTGTAGGAGTGAGCGCGTGTGTGTGTGTGTGTGTGTGTGTGTGTGTGTGTGTGTGTGTGTGTGTGTGTGTGTGTGTGTGTGTGTGAGAGACAGGGCGTCCGGTGTGTGATAATCACAGTGTGCAGGCCTGCCTGGCTTATCACCTACAGTCAGCCCTTCTCCTTCTGCCGTGCGTGTAACACACACTGAAACGAGTGCGCGCGCCCGCACACACTCAATCCAAACTATTTCTCCCTCGCTTTTTATTGCACACACATGCACAACCGGAGACAAATACGCACATCTTGGCAGCGAAAGAAGTAAACATTCATTTGAATAAAACTTCAGCTTCTGGCTTTGAACAAGAAGGTTCGCCTTGGCCCTGCCTGCCGCGTAAAAGTGTGTGCGCCCGCGATTCTCTCTCTCTGTGTGTGTGTGTGCGTGTGTGCGTGGGCGTGTGTGTGTTTGCACAGTTAAGTTTTTGAAAAAGGAGAAAGACTGAGAGGATATAGAATAAGTTGGAGAAAGCAAAAAGGCGAGCGAAGGAAACAGAGGAAAATGAGCGAGGTAAAGGGGGAGAGAACGAGGGAGAGGCTGGTGGAGGAGAAAGAAAAGGTGGTAGTCGATATAATAAGCGGCTTACAGACGGTCTCTCATCACCTCATGGGGCAGACATCCCTGCTCTCTCCTTCTCTCCTATTCACTCTTTCACTAACTCTCCCGGTGCCCTCGCTCCGGTCCGCCAAGATTAGCTCAAGCAAGCAGGATTTAATAATGCCTATTGATAAAATGTCCAAATATTCCTCTTCCCCATTAAAAAAAAAAAAAAACTCTTTAAAGCGTGGTGTGACAGCATACACACACACTCACACACACAGTACTGAAGTGGTAAATAGTGTCAAGACATGAACCAAAGTGACATTTTAAATTTCATCTTCTCATTTGTCCTCAGAAAGGAGTTTTGTCACAAGACATGGAAAACTTCACATCGTGGCGTCAGTCTAGCAGTTCTGTGGTTCACCAAGAGCAAAGCTCATCTACATTTGGGTTATTTGCTGTAAATACACAGCAGATGTTTTGCTTTTATGCAGCATTTTTTTGTCCGCCGATGTAATGTAATGGTGTCCATTTACAACTCCAGGATTCCCTTCACTATCCGTGTCTCCAAACCCACAAACGCAGGTTCTGAGTATCATTTCGTAAGTTCTGCGGTGCTGCCAACGATTACTTTACTTACTTCCCGTCACTTGAGCTTTTCAGATCATCAGAACAGTAAATACTAAACTCAGTTCTCATTTGTTTGCGATCCAAACTAACGAGGCCCTATAATGAATCAACTTTGATTAAAGCTAAATTTTTGGGATGGTTCTTACCGTCAAACCGAATCCTGTAGATTTGGAAAACAAACTCAAGTGGAACCTGTCTGACAACATGAAGTAGGCTAAGGGTGTTTCCATACCTGAGAGATTAATTTTTTTTTATTGGAGACCAAAGTTGCAAAACATTTTTTTGTTTTATTTTCAGCTGCTGTGGTTCAAACGTACCAAACCCTTTGAGCGACCAGTTAGCCCGCTCACCTGTGGTGGCGCCGCATCATGAACCGCTGAATGAAACAACATGGAAACCTCAGAAGAAGACTCTGAGCACAACTTCCTTCTCCACCAAATGTAACTAAAATTGGAGTGGCTTTCAACGTTAGCTATTGCAGGGTTTTTCTTTGTCTTTGGCAAAAGACCAAAAGCAATTTCTCCCGCTAGTGCTGAACACATGCATGCACACAACAATATTCTTTAGAGTGATGAGTCAAAACTGGAACTTTTTTTTTTAAGGTTTCTGTTTTTATTACATCTACCATTTCAGCAACAGAACATCATACCTACAGTCAAACATGGTGGAGGTTTGGTTTGCTGCTCTGCTCTACAACAGATGGGAGCAAGAAATTCACTTTCGACCTGAAAATCCTAAGAATGTCTGACCATCAGTCTTTAGATCAAACACACTTGGTTTATGTAGCAGAGCAATGATCCAAAACAGGGCAAGCCCACCTCTGAATTATTTAAAGACAAAACAAAAAAGAACAAAAAATACAACTTTAGAACTTGGCATTGGACTTTGACTAGGCCATTACCTGTTACATTTGCACTCAAGAACCCTTCAAAATCATTCTGCAAAGAAATAAGACCCTCCACAGAATCATTTTAATTTACCGAAAGCCTTTAATGTCAGATGTTGCTGAAAAGCTTGGCATTTCTCATGTTTAGGATAGGATTAGTTTCTCAAATAGGGCAAACTACATTTTTAAATAAATAAAACAAATGAAACTTGTAATTTGTAGTTTTGTGTCTACTCATGTTATCTGTGTCTGATGTTAAAATCTGCTGATCAATAACAGAACAGATCTATAAGCGGGCTAATTTTTTTTAATTTTTTTTCACTATTCCACCTGACCTCTCATCTGCTTGCAAAGTTAAAGAATGCAGTAAACCCCTGGCATCCCTCCTGACCTCTATAATAATAGATTGTTAAAGAAAGCTGAGATTATTACAGCCAATCCCTGCCACCCACTATGGGCTGAGTTTCAACTTTTGCCATCAAGACAGAGATACAGGATTAAACTCCGTAAAACCGACAGACTGAGGAAATCTTTCTTTGCCGCTGCTGTCAGACTGATAAAGTGCAGCATGGCGAGGACTTCACTCAGCCTCCTCTTCTGAGCTGAAAGATTGTTGTTGACGAGGTTGTTGTTACTTTTTGTACCTGCTGAGTGGCCAGCAAACTGCCTTTCAGGGACAATACAGTTTAACGGATCTGAACTGAGTTACTAATAGCTTACAAAGGTGTTTTTAGGATCTGGAAATACTGGCGCTTGGAAACAGCTCATATGACAGCAGCAGTATTTTTTGTAGCAGCTGCAGTGAGGCATTAAGCAAAACAAAATGTACACACTGAAACCAAAAATGTGCTGCTTTTTTTATTTTATTTGACTCATCTACTATAGTTATATATAACAGAAGAAAGCTGGATAAGATCTGAACAAACAGAAAACAGTTCAGTACCCTTAAAGGATGTAGTTACCTTTAATGTGACTTTTATGGAAAATGCGTTTTTTTACATATTTGTGAAAACTGTCACTATGTGAGAGCAACAATATAAGACAAATAAGACTGAAAACAAACAAAAAACAAAATAAAAATAAATGAAGTTTCTCTGCCTCCTCCGGTCAGAAACAACCAATCAGAGCAAGGGGATGAAGTGAGCATCGCATAAACAAACATGATTGATATATTTGTTTTAGCGCTAAGACGCTATTAGTGTCTTAGCGCTATCAATCATGTTTGTTTATGTGCTGCTCACTTCATCCCCCTTACATTTATTCCCTCACAATGGAGTCTGCCATGAATGCTAAGGCTAGTTAGCATGGCCAATGATGACACAGATAAACAGTTGTTACTGTTACAGTAAGTTGTTCCTCTGCCATTAGCACATTTCATACACACAGTTCATACATGAGGTTGATTGACAGCACTAAGACCCTCCTCCTGGCTCTCGTTGGTCGGTCGTTTCTGAGCGGGAGCGGTGCATTTCTGCACAACTTGACTTTTTCACAGATTATCTGTCATAACATAATGAGAGTTTACAGAAATATGTAAAAAAAAACATTTTTTTTATAAAAGTTACACACAGCAGCTTTACAGATTATTTAAAAAGCATTAATATCTTGTTTTAATTTTCACTAAAATCAACCAATAAACATGCAATGTGTATTACTATTATACCACCGTTTGATGCCTCAATCACAAACCACCTCTTTTAGTCACTTTACATGAGAGAATAAAATGAAAAAAAAAATGCTATGAATGTAACTGTAAATGTATTTTATCAGTTTCGGTGATTCTATTGAAACTTCAATTACATGTAATAATAGTTTTAAAAAAAACATAAATAAAAACAAACTGTGACGCTGCAAAATATCTGTTGCTCACAAATATCCTCCATATTGTTTGGTGCCCAAAACTCCTCAGTGTCATGCGACTTGAACTTTGACCCATTCTCTCCTGATTATGTGCTCGCATGTAGTATAATTGCATCTGAACAGACGATTCTGGCCTGGGAAATGACAGTTCAGCTCCTCCCCTGCATGTCAGCACACGACTCTTGACATGAAGGGTCTCCCCCCTAACATCTAGGCCAGACGAACAGTAGAGGGTGGTAATGCAACGTAAAACCGGGTCTAATCCACCGCTCAGCGGCAGAGGCAGAAGACAATATGAAGGTTTTTCTTAAGATTTTACTGCTGCTGGAGAAAACGAGACACAAACGTTACCGCTCTGTTATCTCTGCTCATGCTGATGAGAAACAGCGAGACCATCTTTGGTTCTCGTGTGACGACAAAAGAAAGCAAGCCACACTGGATAATCTGTTAAAGGCTTGTTTCTGCTCTCTGAATCCTGACCGTACTCCCAGGTCGCCTTCTCTTTACACAAGCATGTGTGTGTGTGAGACAGAGAGAAAGTGCGTAAACACATGCATGCGTGTGAGAGCAAGACAACTCAAAGTAAAAGGGCTTTGTAAAGCATATGTGTTCCTGACGGTTAATCCACATCTCCAATAACATTAATAGTCCAGGGTGATAAAAATAGGTGTGTGCCATGAGTATCAGAGTGTGGCTGCATGTGGAACAGGTATGTGGTTCATGAGTGTGTGTGTGTGTGTGTGTGTGTGTGTGTGTGTGTGTGTGTGTGTGTGCGTGCGTGCGTGCGTGCGTGCGTGCGTGCGTGCGTGCGTGTGTGCGTGTGTGCGTGTGTGTCAGACAGCGAGAGCCTCCTAGGTCGAGAAGCACTGTAGGAAATGAAGGGATCAAGAACAGAGAGCAGATTACTCTTTCTGAGGATAATGAAATTATTTCTCACCTTCAATTACCTGATGAAGGAGAGGGAATAGTTTCGTGTTTCTGTGGATGTGTGTGAGTCTCTGGTCAATATCGTTATTAGTCTCAGGAGCCACCTCGTGTCAACCATGCAATCTCATGCAATGTTATAGAAATTAATGCGTTTTGTTGCGTAACATGCATCTCAGCCTCTGCAACAAAATCAAAAGCCCTTATAAAACTGGTAACAGTTTGTTAGTGTCATTATGCACAGTGAAAAAGACCATTCAGCAAAAAATGAGCAATTTGCTCTGAAAGTTACGTCGATAGCTTAGATTACAGTTTGCAAATGCGCTCAGAGACAACAACATGCATTTTTGGAGACAGTGTTCGGTCATAACGATCACTGCTCACGACGTTATGACCAACCCTGCACAGTTCAGAGGGACAGGGTTAGACTGTTACAATGTTTTGCTGCTTGAGGGACTGGTGCACTTCAGAAAATACATAACATCATGAGAAAAAAAAATCTAAATCTTAAGGCATCGGTCGGGAAGCTATAGCTCTGATTGGATCTCAACGAGCCTTATAGTGCCGTCAAGTAAATTACGAGGTATTCTCAGGGCAACAAAGTCAATGAGTTGGAGTGGTCAGCACGAAACCCTGACCTCAGACTCGTAGAAAATGTGTGAGCATTGCTGAAAAGCCGTTTGTGAGCAAACCCGACCCAGTAACATGAGTTCTAGCTGTGGTTTGTAAGGCTAAAATCCTCATTGTTTCACCTGTCAAACAAATTCCAGTGACAAATCTATATTTATTTACATTCTATGCTTAACTTCGGTGTATTTGAAAGTCGACATAGTTAAATTCCCACCTCGCCTTTGGGTTTTACAAGGAAGAGACCAACCAGATTTGTTGGCTCCAACAACATAACCCTACCTACTAAATCTACTGTTGAGTTGTACTGTTCTTAATGTTATCCCTGCAGATCCCAGTGACCTGGAGCTGGCCTCTTGTACCATCTTGACTTAATGCAACACTAATCTGACTTCACTAACTGTCAGTAATCAGATGCACTGGATAGATTATCCATCACCCTTTAGTGTTTTTTTTTTCCTTCTCAATAACCACATTTGGCTTATGCAATATAAAAAAAAGTAGCATAGAAACCCAAATGTACTTCAGTTGAATCACCTTTTCTTGATCTTTCTGGGGAATCCCAAAGCCTTAGCAAACAAGTAACTAAAACCAGGGCAGGATTTGGCTAAAGGGCTATTTTAGGTGCTTGAACAGAGAATCCAGACAGGCACTACTACACTATCTCACTAGCTAAGCCAAGCTAAGCTAAAAGTGCTTGAGGTGAGGCTGTTACTCCAGTCTCTGTACCACAACTTAATTAAAAAGAGACCAACACATTCTGACAAATTGGTCAGAATTTGTTGGTCAGAACAAATTCTGACCAAAACAGAATTTGTTTTCTGTTTTGGTCAGAAAACAAATTGCATTTGAAAATATTAAGAGTCTGGAGACATCAGAGAAAATGTAACATTAACTTTGTAATAACTTATTTTAGGTGATTAGTAAAACTCCAGATCTTTCTGGGGAATCCCAAAGCCTTAAAAACAAACAAAAACAAACAAGTAACTAAAACCAGGCCAGGATTTGGCTAAAGGGCTATTTTAGGTGCTTGAACAGAGAATCCAGACAGGCACTACTACACTATCTCACTAGCTAAGCCAAGCTAAGCTAAAAGTGCTTGAGGTGAGGCTGTTACTCCGGTCTCTGTACCACAACTTAATTAAAAAGAGCCCGACGTCTATATTTAAAACAAAGCAAGACTGATTGCATAGTTTCAGTTTCAAGCAAAGAAGTGCCGATGAAATCTAATGAGGCTCAGATATTAGCTTTTGCAAGCCAGTTGTTCTTTTATAATAAGAAAAGTTAAACTAACTGAAAAGCATTGCATCTGTTTCTGAAATGAATGGCCTTAATTAATTTCAGTCCTTTTTTTCTTTCGTGGAGGTGCGTCCCTTTCAAACAGTTGATTCAACACCAGAAACTTGGCTCAGGTCTCATTTGTTTTGGATAAACGGTTTGGATTTCTTCATCCTATCGACTATGCTTTATGGAGGAAAAACATGTTGAAGTCAAAATAAACAAAGCTATAAAGATGAGGGCATTGTAGAATATTGTCTGTGTATAAGGAAAGTTTTAAAAACTTTCAGTTCCCTATGTATGAACTTAACAAAAGTTAATTCATAAGGATATACACCCATCTGACAGCATCACTCTTTGGTCTTGAAGTTTATAAAGTGGTAAAAAAAAAAGTTAATTATTTTTATGACAGTTCTGCCGTTAATTTAGGCTGTGAAACAGTGAGAGAGAGAGCAAAACATAAAACAGATAACAAGAAGGCTGAAGTACAGGTGAAGTTTCCCTTTTTGTCCCTTTGAGACTCTGATTTCTGTTGGTCAGAAAACAAATTGCATTTGAAAATATTAAGAGTCTGGAGACATCAGAGAAAATGTAACATTAACTTTGTAATAACTTATTTTAGGTGATTAGTAAAACTCTGTTTTACACTGACTTCTCCAACTGCTCCTAAGTGACCCCTGAGCAGGAAGGGTAGAGAAAAAACACAGTTTTACATTTTCCTGTCCTATAGTTTTGGTCAAAGCAGAAATCAGCGACAACATTCTAATTGTTGCATCTCTGCAGAGGTGAAACAAAGGAAAAACATTTCAAAAAGCAAAGGAGTAGCTGGAATGAGGGGAACGTCAGAAAGCAACAGAGGAAGAGGACGAGGAAGAGGACGAGATGGCAAAAAAAAATAAGACAAATATCAAAGAGGGGAAATGGGCAAGACATGTCAACATGGGGTTAAGTGGGCCGTGGCGTTGCTGTGAGCACACACCAACACACCTTTGTGACGCGGCCAACACACATCTCCACGTTACACACAGCCTCGCTGCTCTCCCTCCCCTCGGGCCCAGCGTGTTTTCAGGCTCTGTGGCTCTCTTGTGGTGATCCGTCTTCACATTAAGTGAGGCCTCAGATAATTCCTAAGCCTCCTCCATGGCCGATCCAATAAGGGATAAGGCTCTCTGCTGGCCATGATCAACTGACAATCTGTTCGCTCACACGGCTACTTTAGTGGAGGCCAGGATTACCCCGGCCAGCCCAGACACAGTTCAGACGACCACCTCGGCGCCCGCAAGTGTGTTTTCAGCACGGGTGGAATGAATAAAAGTTCATGTGAAAATCAATAAAAGAATGATAATCTACAGAATAAATCCTTCATCATGCTTTGCTAAAGAAAGACATTTTTAAGTTACCAGGCTATATTTCTTTCTTAAATAAGGGAGCAGACGTAAAATTGTTGCAATAATTTTACCGGAGGCTTCTATATTTTGTTACAGTGGTAAAATAAAACACTGATGAAATGAAACATGCAGACTTTAGCTACTCTTGGTAACACGCTTCCCGTGCAAAAGCGTCATAATTTTCCTTAAATAGGAATAGCTACATCTCACAAAGTTGTGACTGGATTGATTTTCTGATTGCATTAATTTAGTTGAAATAAAAGTTCCTTCAAAGGCCTCTTGGCGAAATGCGAAAAATACAGAAAATGACTATGTTAAGCTCATCCACTTCAGTCACAACAGACAGAAAATAAAAGATCTGATTTCAGCAGCTTATTCATCCCCTCTCATGACTTTATATTGAGTAGTGATGCAAGTCATGAAATTTATACAACCGAAATCCAATAGGCATTATGTATCTCGAGAATATAATGAAAAGAGCACAGAACACTGGGTGTATAAATACGATTCAGGTCCGAAGATGAAAGTCAAGATGGCATATAGATTCTTTACACAAAGACTGAGGCACTTTAAGCTTTTACTGCTGGTAATAGAAGCAGAAAGCTACAATTAAAGCAACTTGGGCTTTGATAAAGCTGCAGCAGGGAGTTCTCAAAAAAACAAAACAAAAAAAACCTAAGGATTTAGCTTCAAAATTTGAACAAGCACACCTTACAATTGCCTTAATTTAACTCAAATTTTGTGATATTAACACATCAAAAGCATAAAAATCTCATCTCAGCTTTCTCCATCCATTTTAATCTTGGTTTATTCAACTTTCTAACAGAAAGAAATATAAATGTTAACTCTAATTATTCTGGCAATTAACAAAGAGAACAAATTGTGGTAACAACTAAATGTTACATGACTTTTTATGCAGTTTATGTACACACCTGCTACATGATTTTGACTTTTTAAGTTGATTTAAATAAAAATTTTTTAAAAACAGAATTTTGTACAAGATTGTTATTTATTAAGATGTACTTGTATTTTGGACAGGCAAACCGTACCTGTGGCTAGATGTTTATCTGTTGTTGAGGATGTTTTTCTGTTTTTAAAGAGAAAACTGAAGTATTTAGATATGCATCAGACAATAAGTGCAAAAACCCAAAACCTCCAAATGACTTTTTTTTAGTTTACTTTAGTTTTTATTTTTTTGAGAATACCATGTAGTCTATAAAGTGGACTCAAACTGCAGTCAAGTGTTGTGATGCAAAAAAAAAAAGCTGAAAGTCAACAGGGTGAAGAGTAAAAATAATAACCAGTGTTTTTTTTCTCTTTCTTTTTTAACATTTCAAAATCAGAATGCCTAAATTATTTTTTTAGGTTTAAAAGACCCTTAGCTCCCGGCAAATCAGATTAGGTGAAGGCTCACAAAAGCCTGAATTACCAACAGCAACATGTTAATATTAATAGCAATTACAGAACGATGACTCTGCCTTGCTGAAATGGTAAATACACAGGCTGTGAATAAGCAGTTCAGATAGCCTTTTCGCCTTTCACCAGAAGAGCCCGGCAGCGTGCGATAAGCATCGACATTCTAGCCAACAGCGCCCGCCTTGGAGACATTCCTGATCCTTTTTTCCATTGGAATAGGCTCATTTTAACGCACACTCACCTCCGCGCACCCACACACGCCCACAGCCAGGCCCCCGCGCACACGCTCCCAGGACTGTGCGGGGCTTTGATAAGCGTGGCCCCTTCTCTCTCCCTCTCTCTCTCTCTCTGAGTAAACATCGTTTTGGATTAGGCAGAGTATAATGAGAGCAGGGGGCTATCTGCCCACCACGCCTGCATCGTGGCCCCCCACACCTCTCTGAGGGGGCTCGGACCAATCTTTACTCTGCTATTTATCCCCCTCCTCTGATAGCTTACTTATCTGCTACAAATGCCAGGGCTGACTGCCTGTCTAACTGCCCCTGTAACTGTCTGCTTGTTTCTCCGTCGGCCTGTCTCTCCGTCTGACTGCTTCTGTCATAAAGCTCGAAAAGCAACGAGATAAAATACATGTCTGCTTCACATTTTATCAGTTTTCTACCTGCCTGTCAGCACGTCTCTCTCTCTCTCCGTCTCTCTTCCCGAATCTAATCGCGCTGTTGTTACTTTCGACGTGAGCTTAAAGAGCAGAACCCAGGGTATTTTAAACAAGAGCAACCAATTGACACGCCAACACAAAGTCTGAGTGTGTTTACAGCCCTTTAAACACAGAAATGTGTCTATATTGAGGCTGCACATTATGCGGCGTAAAACATGTTTCCGATAGTGTCGGGAACTGAGGTCATTGGAGTGTCACTGCGCCCTGACGTGTTTCGGAGTCTCTGCTCTGAACATTAGCAAAGATTCAGCCCAGCTTGTCAAAGTGCTGACATCAGGTAGCGGCTTAGCAGCAGCCAAATCAGGACCATTAGACTGCTACTCAGCTTCCATTTATAATAATAATAATAACATGCTGCTTTGAGGATTATCCTTTTGTGTCATTACAGTTCCTTTGTTTTATTGTTTTATCTGCTTAATAAAACCGAGAGGAACTATTTTCTGTTTTGTTGCAAATGAAGTGTTTGCTTTACAAGAAGCAAACACTAAACCGATTTCATTTGAAAGGAGTTTGAGTCTTTCTTGTTCTTTTATCCAACCATCTTTATTGTTCTAGTCACAGGTATTATAAAATCTTAAGAGATTACTGGTCTGCAAACCTTCTAGTTTTATTTCCAGTTTCACATTTCAGACTTTCTCAACATATGTCTTTTACATGTACACCCTCAAAATCAGATTTGATCAAACTTTTTTTTTACGTTTATTTCTCTCTTACTTTCTTTCTTTCTTTCTTAATTTACTGAAATCAAGCTATTCCAAAGGTTTTAAATGAAACGAGTTTCAACATCCTTGCAGATTTCTTTTGTGCCATTATGTCCTTTATGACCACATTTCTTTCTGACTATATGAAGTAATTCTTTAAAAAAAAATTTCAGCAACTCCTGTCTTGTAAATTGGCTTTGCTCGATTGGTTGAAGAATGAAAAAGAGTTCAAATTTCACTCAAAAGTTGAATTTTTTTAAAGTTAAAAATTGTAACATTTAGGCCCCCTAGAAACTGACATGGTGCAATCAAAACCCCAAACTATGAAATGGATGCCTGGCATTTGAACTGCAGTCTTAGCTGCAGTACAGAATAAGAGTTTACACTTCTGATATTTTGTATTTCGTAAGACATTTCACAAACAGAGTCATACGACCCGTTTAGTGAACTTGTTTCTACAATATTAGTACAAATTCGAACAACATTGTTGTTAGCTTGCGTTGCTAACAAATCCAGGTGGTGTTCAACCTTGAAAGTGGAACAGGGCTGAGTTCGGGTTTTTTGCTATGTCATAGTAAATACCAACAACGCAGAGTGCTTTTTGTTCCGGTTCAATTGTGTGAGTGACGCTCCGCCTGCACCCCAGCTGCAGCCGAAGCAGACGGACCGAGCTCGGCCGCCGCATCACTCACCAGCAGGCTTCCTTCAACACCCATCCCCGTCACGCTCTGCACTTCTCGGGGACAACAAATAAGAGTAGAAGAGTGCACACTTGATGAAATTACATCTGGTGCGCAACCGTTCTCGGCGCAAAGCGAGTTGTCTGAGCAAAGCAAAATAAAAGGTGGAAGTTAGGGGTTCCTGAGGCACGGACACAGAGGAGAAGTGGCAGAAAAACACATATACAGAGAGGAGGGAGACTCAAACGAGAGAAAGAAGAACAAGGTGTGGGAAGAGATGGGAAGAGACAAAAAAACAAAGAGCAAAGATTGTACACTTAAACACGTGAGAAGACGAGCCGGCCAACGAGCTTTCAAGAGTTCCTCTCACAGATTGGCCCATTAGGTTGGACGCTTGTTAGATTACTGGGTGTCGCCTTAAAGAAACGGCGTACTTTACTTTAATTATCCAAATAATTATGAAAGGAGAAAAAGTAAAAGGAATATATACATTTCTAACTTGCTGGTCAAGCTGAAGATTGACCAGTTTATCTGTGCATCTTTATTTGAGCAGGAATACTTGTGACTATTCACTTCATAAAATTTTTTTTTCCAATGTTTTCATTAAGCTCCAGAGCTCAGAAAGCAGAGTTTGGCCTCTTTGATGCACCAATTTGTTTAACCAGAACAGGATTTGGAAATTATTTCTCAAACCCGTACAATAAAACCACGATGTGGGTAATTTTTCGTAAAAAAAAAACAAAAACAAACAAAAAACAGATGAATATACTTTGATTATGTGCATATTAAATCTGGGCTAAAGTGGGGCTGGAAGTTGAGTATACGCAGCGAAGATACAACACTCAAAGAGGGAACCATGCGAGAAAAGGAGAATTTTGTTGATTCAGAAATCTGCCCGGAGACTGCACTGATGCTTTAAACATGAGAATCAGATTTTTCTATCTCAGTGAGGAGGAGCAGAAAGATAAAAAAGAAGAGGACAAAAAGAAATAAGGAGAGATTAGAGGGAGCAAAGAGAAGAGTGAAGAGTAAAATTTGAGAGAGGCAGATTTGTTTTGGCTGTAAAAGACGGTGAGGGTCAGACTGTCAGGTGTGGATTTATTTTAACTGTTTACAATGTGCTGAGATTTCACTGAAGTCCGGCCAAAGAAAAATACCTAAAATGTATTTTGTACAAATAATTATGCCGTTTCAAATTGCTTTTAACAATAACAGAATTTATAATCAGTCTGGTTTTAATTCAGCAGGTACCAGATGTTTTTAACCTCTGTACGCGTGTGGGTTGTTAGACTGCATTGAGAGCTTACGTATAATTTGCTCTGGCAGGATGCCTTGCAGTTCACTTACAATAACCGGAGTTTGCTTTGATCCGCTAAGAGCAAACAGCAATATTTCCACACAGGGTCTGTATTTTTGTTCTGCATCTCATTGGTTCGGGAAAACGGAAGAGTAAGGATCCACACTGCTCTGCATTCGCTCATTTGTCTTTGCATTTGCAATGCACAGATGTAACACAGGTCATAAAAAAAATAAAAGGCACCGGGGAGTTTTATTTGTTCAGTTCCCTTACTGAACAAGCGATCGCTGCAGAGTTCGCTGTTTTGTTGGACTCTTTGTCTCACAGTTAATTTTCAGTAAATATTAGACAAACCATTGCCTGCAGAAATACAATGCCGGTCAGACGTTTACCTTCGCTGCTGATGAACACCACATTCATTCTGGGATTTTCATGACATATTCAGGCTGTTGGTGGCAATAACTTTACAATGGGAAACTTGTGTTTTTATTTTTAAGGCACTAAAGTTGTTTGTGGAACAATTTAAGAAAATCATTAAGAGCTAAAGATAAATTCGGCGTTCATGTCGATGATATGGCGCATTGTGCGAGCTTCTGCCTGACACTACAAGCACATTTTCCTGATAAGATTTAAATATATATATATATATATATATATATATATATATATATATATATATATATATATATATATATATAAAACACTGGGAATCTTGCTCTTCTGCATTTGTATTTAAGACCTTTCTCCTTGTACAACCCCTTATCCTTGTCATTGGCTCTAAACTGAACACTTGTATTTCCTTTTATCTGTCTTCTCTATTGATTCTCTCCTAAATCTGAAAGTTGTTCCTGTTTGGCAAGAATGAGAAGCAAAGTCAAACCGGATGAATAATTCTGACTGTAAAATATTCTTAGCCAGATTTGAGACGACAAGGGTTTGAGTCTTCACTTTGGGGATGTTCTGAAGACATCTGAGCAAGAAAGTTTATGCCAGAAGATTAAAAAAAGAAAATTATTTAGTGAGTTTTGATCAAATCCTATGAATGATTTTAACGGGTGTGAGCAAAAATGGAAAGAAGGTGGAGTAGTGGTGGCAGAGTGCTAACTCTAAAGGTTCAGAAGTGGAAGAATTTCCCTCAGGCTTTGCTTTTTCTGGTTAAACCGAAATAAACTGCGGAGCAACAAATTGGCTCTGAGAGGCCAGTGGATGTCTGCACATGTGGCAAAGCAGTGCTTGTGTTGCGTTCAAGCTAAGAGTCTGTTTATTTGCATCTGTTTCTTTATAAGCTTTAGCGTGTTTACGCGCGAAGTGCGGGCCGCCCTGAGGCTGGCCGTGTGCAGCCGTTTCACTGGAGAGGCAGATGAGCAGAGCAGATATCCCGAGGGCCGCTGCCAGAGCTTTATCTGAGCTGAAATGATTTTAGCACTCCATTTTGGAGCACTAACCCAGGAGCAATGTCAACTCCTTCTTCTGCCCTTTCCTCCTCCCCTCCTTCCTCTTTTCTTAGTAGTAGTGTTATATTTTCCCCTGTCCTCTGCCAACTAAAGTGGCGTGCATAAAACCTACTCGTACCTCGTAAAACTTTCCACGTTTTGTCACGTTACAATACAAACCTTGGGTTCTAGTCAAGGAAACAGCAGCAACATTGGGCTATAAAACAATATACTAAGCTTTGAATATCTCAAAAATTAATATACTGAATTAATGCGAGCCTAACAAGATATGGTCGTCCACCTGAACTCGAAGAAGCGGCCAAGACACCTGAGGTAACTCTGGAGGATCTGCAGAGCTCTACAGCTCAGAATCAGTCAACAAGGTAGCATGTATTTCACAAATCTCGTCATTATGGAAGAGCTGGAATGAAGAAAGCCTGTAAGATGTCCTATTTACACTGTACCACAAGGTCATCTGACTTAACTTTTTCAAATAAATGCAAAATGTTGTGTGTAGAGGGGAAAAACAACACTGCACGTCATTCTGAACACACCGTCATGCTGTGGGTAGGCTTTTCCTCAACAGTGACAGGGAAGCTGTTAGAGCTGAAGAGGACACGGATGGAGCGAAACACGAGGCAATCTTGGAGGAAAACCTGTTAAGAGGCTGCAAAAGACTCCAGATTGGGGTGGAGGTTCATCTTCTCCCAGGACTAAAACCCTGGACATGTAGCCAGAGCTGTGAAAGAGTGGCTTAGATAAAGGCAGATTGGTGTGTTTTGAAGACAACCTCCAGATTACTTACCTCCATCTCAAACCAAGAGCTAGACGGTAGAAACTTGAACAATATTTGTAGTTCAAACAAAACACCAACCCTCACAGATTTTAAATTGTTAATTAATTTGTATGAATCACTCAATCACAGTCTGATTGCGACCAACACAGTGAAACAGCAGCGTGTCTGTCGTCCTCGCTCTTGCTCGCTCACCTCCCCCGTCCTCTCCTTGTTCGGCTTCCATCTCTCCCCGCCTCCATCTGTGGTCGCCGCCCTGCGCCGGCCCTCGTGCATTCACCTCACCTGCCACATGGGCAATTAAGTGGTATTGCGAGGAAAGGCTTCTGGCTGAGCTTAACTGCATTACATGAGCAGGTAATACACCCTGAAAGAGTGTGTGAGAGAGTAAGGGGATAGTGGGTGGAAAGAGGAGAGCATCTTGTGAGAGAAAAACAGAGCAGGAAGGAGAAAGAAAGGAGGTCTTAAGTGAATTGTCGACTCAAATGGTCTAATCACAGTGAAAGCTCTGGACAAAGAGCACCCATGGACACCACCCCTGGGGACAATGAAAGCCTGCTTAGCCTTCCCTAGGTCTCCCCTGGCAAGGTATGCCTCTCTTCTTCCTGCTGCAGATTAAAGCAGGGCTGAACTTAAAGAGGAAAACACCTAAATGTGATAATACGTGAATGCATAGAAATTACAGATGTAGCGACAAAGGAGACGAGCAGATATGAAAGGCAGGAGATGTTTGTGCCAGAGAACGTCAAAGGATTCTCTACGAGCGCCCATTCTTGGCCTCCACTCCGGCTCTTGCCAGCTCCGCAGGACCTCCACTTTCCATAAAGCCCATAGGCAGATCACTGGCTCCCCAGTGTTAGGCAGCCATGATGGCTCTATTCAGCGGCTCTACTAATGCTATGCTGATTGTTTGAGCACAGCTAGCATGTAGTGTAGATAAGCATAGGTCATTTCCTCGTTTCCGCAATGCCTCCTTTCAAACGTACAAGTGGGGTGGGCCTTTACTGCAGCGATGGGGAGCCACTAACTTTGACCTAGAACTGAGGATTCTGCAAGCAAGAAGTCAAATAGAAAGAACAAAAAATCACAATGATGAACACTCACACAATCAGTGGGACGAAGTCCGTATTCAGAACATTGACATAAAAAGAAGAAGAAAAAAATGTCTCCAGAAGATGAGGTAGAATATCCCTCAAAAGTTGCTTGTGCACCCTTTTGAGTGTGTCCATTGTGCAAAAGGACAAAGGAGCCCTCACACAGGCATGCTGGAACATAATGGATGTGGCCCCTTGGTCCACTATTGTACCATGGCAGAACTCTGTCTCCAGTCATCGAAATTGCTTACTTGAAGCAAAATGTTCAGCTCTGCACTTTCAAAGTAGCCAAGTAATTGAGTGAGGGAAAAACATTCTTCCATCATGAAGTACTTTTTGGGACAAAACATCGCACATAATCGGCTGCATGTATCTAAGCGCACTCGGAAAAGCTATTACTGATAATTGATGAATCCATGTTTACAGTCTGGAAGACGACGTAAACTTATTTGGTGAGTTCTTGCCTTAAGATCACTTTCTAGTACATTGCAGAATAAACTAACATTAATTAGTGATTAAGTAACTAATATTTCCATATTCAAATTCTTTTTAGGACTGGACGTGTTGCACCTATGGCTTAAGGCTCCCACATACTCGGGTATATGGGCTATGAACAATATGGGCTATTGTTCATAGCCCATAATCACAGAGTATGAGTTCATAGCCCATATTGTGTGTATGGGCTACGAACTCATAGCCCATCTGGGGGTCTGCACAATTCTGTAAATTGTGCAGACCCCGTGCACACCATCAGCAGACAGTATCATTGTTAAAAGTATCAACTGCATATATTTCTCGTGACAAATTCCTTCATTTCTCACAATCCAAATGGAAACTAGCAAGTTTAATGAGATAGTTGGGCCCTTTGCCCCGTTTCTTCTCCACCGTCTGGCTGCTGCACATTCTTGCGACTGATTGTGGCAACTTTCTCAGCTCGGTGTTGCTTATAAAACAGTTTGACACCAAGCAACACCGAGTATGTGTACACAGACGTAAAAAATTGTCCATTTCGATTACGCACAGATCTCAGCAAAGTGAAATATGCCGAAGTCTGTGGAGGACTTCACTGTAGCTGTCTAATTTATTGGTACTCTTCATGAATCCTTGAAGGCGTCACCATCTCTCAATCTTTTCTGCATTTCTGGCCAGAGATCAAAATTGCTGACGCAAATTGAATCTGAGAACTAGTGGAGAAGTTCACTTTCCAGTACTTTGGATTGAAAAAAAAAAAAAAAACATGTTTCGCTCCAACACATTAACACAAATTTGGCCCAGTGTGATCTGCATTTGGTTCTCTGATTCAGCTCATCAGGTGACATGATTTGATCAATAGCACCGCAGTAAGCTCTACTTTAATTAATCCAAGCAGCATGCTGCAATGTCGGCCAGTCATTTCTTTTTTATACAAACATCAAAACATTTGGAGAAAAGTTAGGAGGTACTGAGACGGATCTTCCGAGCCGAGCCGAGCTGAACGTCGACGTGGGGAACAAGAGGAAAACCACGCAGCTTCAAGATGCCGGTGACTATAAAACATTAATGTGAAACATTAATGTGAACGCTATGCAGAAAAACCACAGAAGTGAGGCTTGCTACCCCATCATAAACAACAAACGCTCTTGAGACTTCAAATCTTCACACAATGTGACAGAAAACAGTTTTCTGTTGGTGCTTTGCTGCTTCCGTCTCACTCCCATAAAGCGATGATCAAGGTTTGACTGAGTGTAGTGTTGATAAATGACATCTTTGACAGAGGCCTACTGACAATAGCCAACTGTCAAAGGGATGCGCAGGATGGAAGAACAGCGCACACACACACACATTCACGGACACAGACAAAGAAACACACCAGTCACCCCATCATCATCCAGCATGACCAATTTGTTCCCAGCAGGGGCAGGGACAATGTCAGCTGTCAGTCAGTCAGTGGTGTTCAGTCCCCAGCAGTACTTACAGATGGCGCTGCTCTGCTGGTGAGACTGTTTACTCTTTAGGCAGGAAGTGAACTTCAGTTTGCACGTAAACACACACTACGCTGTACACACTCACAACTCCGGTCTACATTTTCTAAACAGGAATCCCACAAAAGCATACGTGTGTATATATATATATATATATATATATATATATATATATATATATATATATATATATATATATAAGACCAACAGAACAGGCTCTGAATAAAATAAAAAAAACAACAACAAAAAAAAACAATATGAGATAGAGAATAAATAATGCATTGGTGTTGCCCTGTATCAGGCAAAAACAGAGCAACACTGAGATTAAGCTTCGTGTTGTGGCGAGAAAGAAAGCGATGTGAATGGTGAAAGGCGAGATAGGATCCGTTCATTTTAAACAGGGCTGGGTGGTTGACGGAGCGCGCGGGGGGCTGTGGACGTGTCCGGGAGCGTGCGGGGATGCGCTTGTGTTTGCATCCTGGCCTCAGGGTCGCGGCGAACACACTGGCGCAAAAAAATAAACAGCGCTCAATCTCCCGGCCTGTGATTGCTGCTCCGGTGTCAAGATAAGTCCGGGACCGAGGGCCGCCCGAGACTGGCCGCCCGCTTGACAATGGAGGAAAAGGAAACGATAAGAAACTCTGCCTATCGATCACTCGATAACTCACAGTATTCATATGCAGGCTTATGTCCCTTGCGTGGCTTCATATACGCTGTCTCGTTGACCTGCAAACACCGACTTCGAAAACTAAGCTGATGTGTTTATAGAGCCGAAAAATTACTCTGCTACTTAAGTTTAAAATATAAGCTGGCATCTTACCAAAGAGTGAAGTGAACTGTTGACACCCAATTCTGAATTCTCAATATCAATGCATTTATCTAACACCATCAGTGTGGTTTCTCTGCTGCTGTAGTGCATCTGCTTTGAGGTTTGAATGTGGTTTATAATCCTAAACAGTTGCTTACAAAACCACGACATCAGCATAAGGTAAAATCGCTCCCAGTCAGGAGACAGAAATTAAAAAAAAAAAATGTGTAAAAATGCATTTAGTAAATAGAAAAAAAGATAATCCTAAGTGAACTGAAACTGGAAATGTCTAGTAAATGACTAAATACAATTTATGTGGATTTATTGTTTTGATTGTATATCAGGTTTGCCCAACAAGAGCAGAGAAAGGTTTGAACATACACCATTACATACAGAGCATGAACGCAAACCTTATGAGACTGACTTACATCGAAGCAGCGGTTTGCGATTATGATATTGCACAAATAAATATCGCAATGATGACTGCGATTGAATATATCGTGGCTCTAATGTGAATCACTTTTTCCTTTGCACCATCTTGCACAAACTCACTAACCAACATAACAGATGTGTCTCGCTTCATTCTTTCGATTTCGACTTAGCACCAGTCAAACTCGCTCTCATTTAGCGGCCAGCTAGAGGAGTTCAACATTTCTGAAACCAAACAGACAGAGCTGGGACTTTAACCAGTAAGTGGGACAGCGGTCTCTTCAGTCACTGGATCTGTTGGGCTCGTAACCGGCGGCGACAGGTCCTTAACACGCCGCGCGGACAGAGCAGTAACAGATGCCCGGCTAAGTGCCTGATTAAACCTTAATGTACGGAGCGAGACGTACACAACTGTGTGTGTGTGTGTGTGTGTGTGTGTGTGTGTGTGCGTGTGTGTGTGTGTGTGTGAGAGAGAGAATATGAGATGAACCCCAGCCCTCCAGCGACAGAGAGGCCACGCCAGCTGCTACTCCCCCCAGAGACGGAGCCCTGAAGCTGGGCAGTGAGGCAGCGGGAGTCAGGGGAGTCTCCAACAGGCCGTGGTACAGTCACAAGCACAAGTGGCATATGTGATGTGACACTCCACTTATCAGGTGAGCTTTTACTTTCTAATTAAGCTCACAGATACACACATTTTCATCAAATGTGGCAATGATTTAGCTGGTACAAAAAAATATATATATATATGATTGTAGGTGTAAACATCCAGACGTTGGAGATCAACTTTGCAGAACGTAGACGTGTGAAATCTACAGAAATACATATAAATGCGCCCAAAAATGAAGTCGCCGTGTGTGTAATTTTGCGCATTTGTGTTTGTCCAGGAGTTTTGTGGGTCAACAAGCTAGCAGCCAATAATTTACCCACTGACAGAAAAATTTCATCTGCCTATCATCCTCAGCCTCCCTCCCCTCCCACTGTCTCTACCTTCATTCCTCTCTCTAACTGATTATGCCGTCAATACTGTGCGGATGAGAGGAGCTGACAATTGACCGGCCTGGATCAATATCAGCTAATAAGCATGTCAGGAGAGAGGAGAAAAGAGCAAGAAATCGACTGGGAGACGGAGAGAGACGCAGACAGAGAGAGGATGAGTAAGAAAGTGACAGAGGGAATAAGCCAGTTTGATCCAATTCGGCTGCTTGGCGTGTGGAGGTGTAAGTGGGATGATTGGCCTGTTATTGCTGGTTTAATGTTAGGCAATCAGAGCCATAGTGGTCTAGATATCAACAAACATCCATCAAATTGTCCCTTCTTCGTCTTGATACCAACTCCTCCGCCGGGCCCCGCCTGGACGCCGACAAACAATACAACAACAACGAGAGTCGAGCAACGGTGCCATTAAAAAAAAAAAAAAAAAAAGAAGCCGCAGGGAGGATGAATTGATAGCCTCGCACTCGCCGCAAGAAGCAAAAGAAGACGGGGGAGATAAAAAAAAAAAAAAGAAATAACACTTGTTGTTTCGGCGGGTTTTGTTTGTGTTGCAAAGATTTTCAGTTGTTTTTTTTTTTTCTTTACAATTTCTGTTTTTCTTTCCCTCTGGGAGAGGAGCAGGCCGTTGTTGATGGTGATATAATAACACAGCCAGGTGTCTGTAGCCAATTCCCTGTCATTTGGACTTTTGCGTAAATCACCATGTATTTTTCTCCTCTTTCTTTTTACTTTCTCCCTTTCACTGTTCGATCTACCTTTTCTCTCAAGGTATCATTTTCTTTTGCTCAAATTACCTTTTCTGTGGCCCCCCAGATGCTACCAATTGCTACCGTTGTATGGATACTGATGGAAGCTTTTCTGTGCAAATGCAACGCCGCTGCCTGCGCAAGACAACACTACTTAGTCTAATACAGCTTATTATACAGGAGCAGGAAGATAAATGACTGAGTATAGATTGACTGAGACGATGCCTGACTTTACTACTTGGCTAAATGAAAGACTGCTAAGTAACAGAGAGATGGAAAATAGAAAGCATAGAAAGTGGACTGGCCAAATGTTTTTGTTGCAGAACTGTCCAAGTTATTCAGTTTATCTCTAACCTTCAGACAGGACAAACCAAACCTTTTTTTTCTAATCTCAGAGCTGCAATAAAGTCTTGGTCACATTTATGCGGTGGTTGTTTAAAAGGAAGATTTTAGTGTAATTACAAAGTGTAGTTATGCATCACTTTAACAAATACAAGAATGGAACATAATCACAACAACAAAGTAAAAAAAAAAAAAAAAAACTAGTCGCAGCCTTTGCTGTGGATGTTCACAGAAACTCAAATTTGGCTGGGTGTGTTAGATAATCTTTGACTGGTCAGATCCATCTTAACTTATTATGAAGCACCTCAACTATCGACAGAGGAAGCTTATTAGTATCTGGGATCTGATCTTTTATTGTTGTTGTGGTTCTACAGCAGATGAACCCAACACGGTCTATTTTCCTATTTCTTGTGAACAAAAAAACCAAGATTCACACGGAAACTGATCCCCAACCTTGACATTTAACCTTTTCTCCAGTCCTTGTCAGTTGTTCCCAAAACGTCCCCAAGACTTTTGACTTGGCCTCCATCTTCTTGTTGCAGATCTTCACTGTCCTGACAAAGCCTAAGACGTTTCTTATCTTCTTGACTTTTGGATTAGCTTTTACCATTGACTTTAAGAATAGGTCAATTGAATTACTACAAATTTTCATTCAAACTCAGCATCTGTAGCTGCTTTCCTGTGTGCTTGACTTCCAACAGCTAGTTGTCACCTCTGCTTCTTTCAAAAACAACCACTGTCCCCGCCGTCAGACGCCTTAATCACCACGCAGCGCACCCTGCCTTCACATTCAGCCTGCGTCTCCCCCCGCCAGCCAATATGCTGCGTTTATCCCACACGCGTTGATTGCCGCGCGGCTGTAGTGATGAGTGATGGAATGGGAGGGAGGTAGCAAGTGGGGGGGGAGACAGAGGAGGAAGTGGGTAAAACGAGGTGAGCTGCGCTCTCATTTACATGTTTATAGCTCCTCGGTCGGGAGGGGAAAGGACGCGTTCCGAGGGACATTTCCAATTACTGGCCATGTGGCGTGTCCTCGACAACGCCTTCTGACCGCTCGACAAGCAGACGCGCCGCACCAGACCCTCGTTCCCTCACAAGCCAGCTGTGCTTAATGAGGGAACAAGCTGGTTGGGGTTCAGTGGGACGCTTGTGAGCATGAGGGTCATATGGCAACGTTTGGATTCAGTTCTGTTTTAAATCACAAGCTGCTCGACTCGTCTGGGTCAGCCCGGCCCGCGCACACACGCGCGCCGAAGACAGATGACCAAAAATTCGCAAACACCAGACCGCGTCGATTGAGACGTGGCACGCGCCATATGGCAAACACACAAACTGAAGCATACCTAATGTGTTATTTCCATGTTAATGCGATTCTCCTCCCTGCTATGGCAGCCAAAGTGATTGGCAGGAGAGGGGAGGTTAGAAGGGGAAGGGAAGAAACAGAAAATAAGTGTTTGTTTATTTATTTATTTACTTATTTTTTTTGCTAATGGCGTCAATTTGACCCCTTTTCTCCCCTAATTTGTTCACAAAGATTAAAAAATTTACCTTTTTTCCATGGAGTTGAGCCTAAAAATAATCAAACCAAAAAAAACAGGGCCTGTATGGAGGCTAACCACACAATCATATGCCATCTGATAGTCGGCTTCTCATCTCCTTATCCCTGAACCCTCTTCCCTCCCATCTCCAGCAGACATGCTCCGAGAATGGGAGGAGAGAGAATATTAAAAACAAACAAACAGAGAATTGACTTGCTGAGAAGAATTACAGAGGTGCTGATTACATCTGACCCCTCACCCCCGCTGTCAAAAAGCGCTCCTCTCGTCTCTCCTTATTTTCTATTCCATTAATGCGTCAACTTTCATCGGCCCTCATCGTTTTTAGCTGACAGACGCTCAACGGTCGTCTGCCAAGGATATTCTTGCATCTCTGAACAGACTGGGCTTTAAATAAAATAAAGAAACAAACAAACAAACAAAACAAAACAAAAAGACAGAGAGCAATAGTGTGTAAAGTTAAAGGAGAACTATTCCAACTGTAAAATTACTTTGTAAGAAATACTTTTCTTCTTTTTCTTTTCGTTACCTGGTTTCTGTGATCAGGCAAAAAGAGCAAAAAAAAAAAAGCGCAGCTCATCAAAACACATGAACACAGCAGCATTATAAACAGCCCCAAAGACAATCCTCCTCTGCTTTGTGATTGAGGCCAACAGTGTTCTCCCGGGCCCGGTTGATGGCAGATAACGGGAGCAAATCTCCAATTGCCTCCCTTTTCTGACTTATTGACTAGCTGATTGCCAGGCAGGATAGCCGACTCTGTTTGTATTTATTAACCCGCATGCATCGTTTTGTTTGCAGAGATGAGATTTGTGTCTACCCTCTGTTTTTCCGTCTGCTTCCTGTTTCAGTGACCTGAGTATTTAGCATGAGAAAATAACATATTACTGTTCAAATGTTATTTAAATGCCCATTCAGTTTCAAATCTATTCAGTGAAAGGTTAAGGGGGTTTTTTGGGTCTGTCAGCTTTAAATGAATTCTAAAAGCCACTAAAACTTATTCTAGTTTCTTAGATTTAAGAAACTAGAATATATATTATTGAGTCCCAGTCAGCACTGAGCCCCTCCTCCTAGCTCTGATTGTTTCTGCAGCTACAAATACCACAGTGAGGAGGTAGATGAGCTCCATTTTTTCCAAAGATTACCTGTCTCATAATCTACTGTCATGACATAGTGACAGTTTTAACAAATTTTTATTTAAAAAAAAAATAGTAAAAAGTTACCTACTGCAGCTTCCACCTCTGCTGCAAAGCAGACTGTAGTAAATGATTGACACAACTCTGCTTAATTGACATTATCTATTTGTTTGCAACTTATTACACCTTTTAAAAATAGCAAAACATGCTGAATAAGAACAGCACCTTGAGGTGGTGAGGATGTACACATAGTTTTTGTTATTCCGACTATATGCAAGGACTCCTAAAAGGCAGTGTTGTTTTCCGTTGAAATTGCAGACATGAGCTGCAGAAACGTTAAAAAATGTTCTCCTATTTGAAGACTATCTTTATCCAAAGAGTGCAGAGTGAATGACCATGACCTTCCCGACCCAGGTTTAATCTGGGTTAGACAGGGTTCAGGAAAGAGAAAGAAAACGATGCCTGAACTTTTCAACCGTTTCCAGGCTCTGACCTCCTGATGAACCAACAGCTCTACAGCTCACTAAACACATGAAGGTGTGCCAAGGATTAGCTCTCCTACTAATGGATGGAAATAGATCCCTACATTGTCTCAGCGTTTGTTTAAGACGTCTGATATGCTACGTGTTAAAGCTGGAAATTCAAACCGAAAACAGATATGTTAGATTAATGTGCCATTAAAAAAAAAAAGAAAGATCTCAGTGCCCTTGTGCTTTTCTATAGCAAACTAAAATGAATTACAATATGATTTTATGCTGTTTCTAGTTTGCTTCCTTCAGGGTGTAAAGGCAGAATAAAATGTATGAAGTCAGTTGAGATGTGAAGGATTTCTCTTCAGAATCACTTTTCAGTAACACTTTATTTGAAGGGGTGACATGGCACTGTCATGAACATGAAGGAGTCTTTATGAATGTTTATGATTGTTGTCACAAAGTGTCGTTCGGTAAATAATGACATTTTTAATGCAAAGCTGTACTAAAACTTGCATTAAAAGTTCAAGTTTTTAATGACATTTGCATTAAAAATGTCATTATTTACCAAATGACACGTTGTGACAACAGTCACAAACATTCATGACGATTTCTTTGTTTACAACAAGTGTTACATCATGTTTATAACAATCTTATGTCAGTCTCATGCACATCCCTTCAAATAAAGTGTTACTTCACTTTGCATTACATATATAGATCTTGAAGCAAAGGATTCCCACAGCATGATGCTGCCACCACCATCTGTTACTGCAAAGATGATTTGTTTAAGGTAAAGTCCCGCATAGTTTACCCATCTACGCTGTTGTACATGTACAAAAAGTTAGATTTCGGTTTCATCTGACGTGATTGTCCTTTCAACATATTCTCTTGTCTGAGTCGTTCACAACAACAAGCAACTATTCTGGCAAAAAATCTCTGTGGAAAGGGAAGGTAGAGGTTGGTAAACCAGAGAATTTGCCACGACAACTTACGCATTTATAGTCGCTACTCTTAATGTTTTCGGTTGAGAGTGACGCTGTCAGAGTTTAAGTTTGAAAAACCTGTTATAAGGATACACCTGACCTGGTCGGCTAAGGCTAATCTGGGTCACGAAGAGGCCGAGTCGGAGGGAAGGTTTCATGAACTTTTCAACCACTTGTACCCACTGACCACCGCTTGAACCCTAGAGGCATCGCACACAGTTACAGGTGAGTGTTAACACGCTCACAGGTAAAACACCAGATCAACTGCTGCAACCATGCGGCTCTAAGCCTTTCAGCAAACAAAGTTATAATCATGTTGAAACAAGTTAATGTGACCTTATAAGGACAAGAACCTATTCAAGAAAATTCGCTTATATGCAATAAATACATCTTTAGAAAAGGGTATTTTTGTGTTTTCTGGAGGTAAATAAACTTGCGCTTATTATTATTATTATTATTATTATTATTTTTATTTTCCATTTTTGATGTGAAACACAAATAAAAATAAATTCAACATCGATACATTAGAGTCACCGGGACACTCCTGGGGTCATAAAACAGTCAGAAACTCTAGGAGTTTTCAGTGTTGCGTCGCCAAACATTATGCTCCGAACTGAGTCTCCAAGAAAGCCGCGTTAATGTTGCAACTGCTTCCTCTGTGTCTGAGGTCAAGCAGCTCTGTATCAGAGGCCTACAGGCAGCTCACAGCGGCAGACATATAGGAGAGCCGTCTGATCTGCTAAGGGCATTACTTGTGCAAAGCCACTTAGGGTTTCTGATACACAAATGTCAACATGCAAGCTGTCTGGATCATGAGCTTGTTAGTGGGAGAGGTCAAGAGTGTGAGTGTGGTTTGTTTTGGTTTGACCATAAGTTGCAAACCACTTTAATGAGGACCGCTTAATTAGGCATACAGATATAAGCCAAGTTTAATATAAGGAATTATTAATATTCCCTTAATCTTTGTGTTATTAACAGTTGGATAGCCATGTAATTAGAGAAGGAAAAAATAAAGACTTCCATTATCCAATGAGAGAAATGCTTTTAAAAATGCTAATTCTGATGTTCATGCTTTTTAGAAACATGCTATAAGTATGTGG
Organism: Poecilia mexicana; assembly: GCF_051168715.1. Lineage (NCBI taxonomy): Eukaryota > Metazoa > Chordata > Actinopteri > Cyprinodontiformes > Poeciliidae > Poecilia > Poecilia mexicana. The sequence continues at coordinate 9,912,904 of NW_028263384.1, forward strand.
GCAGTTTTTATTTGACCAACTTTTATGATACCATTATTTTTCTGCAGAAATGTCTCCATATGTTCAGTTTCCCAGGTTACCACTGGGGTGGTGCATAAACACAAGGTAAAAATCTATTTTATTTGTCTCAGTTGCACCTGAAGACATTTTCTATTGCGTTTATGGATGTGTGGTTAATGAACAGTTTGTGCTGACTAGGCAACCTCTGCTTGTTGCTGAGGATGAGGAGATCTGGCTGTGTTTGGTCTCAATCGTGCTCTTGGAACCGTACTTTTACCTGCAAATAACTTTGAAAACCAAGTATCGTTTTCCTTCAGCTTCGCAATTCATCCTTCCTTTAGGCCTTTGTTTGTCTGTCCTGAAAAATCTCCATAAAGCATATTGAAGTTTGTGGTTTTAACAGGACAAATTGTGAAAAGCCTCCATGTTTGACCATTTCCTGCCAGGTTTGTTTTTCCTCAAAAAATGTTTCTGTTAGTGACTGCAAAACTCTGCTAGAGATGCTTTGAATGAGGTTAGCGTATATGTCATATGTTCAATTTAAAAATAGTAGGTGGTTTTTAATAGGAAAGGGAAATATCACTAAATGCAAACAAATATCCAAGGGTTTCTTCCAAATCTCAATAAATGTGAAGATTTAGGCTTTGCTATGGGAAAACCACATGGTGTAATCATGAAGTGGATAAAATATATATATATATATTTGAAGGGCGGTTCAAGGAGGACAGGTAAAAAGTGTAAAGTATGTGTGAGTCAGTCGTGTTAGGGTGTTAGAAGTGTTAAAAGAGGAGGTGTTCCCAAGGTAAAATGGGAAACACCCAACACCCTGACAGAACTGGATTAGTATCACCAGTGTGAAATCATCCAATAAGAAAACACAGAAACCATCCAACAGGTAGGCTGAGCATTCTCTAAGTATCGGAACCGATGGAGACCCATCCACTGGTTCCGAGTCGTCTGAATTCTGGGTGCTGGAATATCTTTTTGAGTCAACTATTCCTTCTTTCCTCGCTTTCCCTACCTGTTCCTCAGCTCCAGCCAGCCACCTCCGACCCCCAGTGACTAATGAGGGCGGATGGTGACGGAGTGGAGCCTCTGTGTTTTGGCAGGAGCTGATCTGGTGGCAGTCTCACCTGAAGGGGTTTTATCCTGGGAGGTAGCAAACGAAGGGATGGACGAGGACCCGAGACACACACACAGCACATAACACAGGGGGAAAATGTGTCAAAGGAAAAATGTAAGACAAATGAAAAAGATAAAACTATAAGTGAGATAAATAAAAAATAAAATGAATGAAAAAGATAAATAAATAAGATAAATAAAAAGTCAGACAATAAAGAAAAAACACCCTTTTCTAGAGGATAAAGCATCACCGTTCGTTTTTTATTACCGCGCAGATTTCACAGCAGCCTGCACGTCTGTGGCTTTGTGGTTCAGAGTAGTTCTGAACCACAAAATGTCACTTCAAGTCAAGAGAGCGTACAAAGAAAATCTTGGAAATAAAAAAAAAATGGTGTCCAAGAACTATGGCACTGATGTAGTCAGAAGCCAAAGAGAGGTGAAGTGGAACCATTAAAAACCAGCCACAAGGCTAATGCCAAGATCATTATTATTATTATTATTGGCTGATTCCATTCTGGGGTTGTTTATTTATCTGATTGCACAAATAATGAAAGGTAAAAATGTGATGTAAGGCTCTGATCAAAGATACATTTTCAAATAAAACTATTTATCATTCAGAGAAATACCGCGCTTACTCTCAGTTGTGGAGTTGAACACTTTCGGCTGCTTAAAACAAGGTTTTGCGAGGAACACCAACACACCGAGTGAGGAAGTACGAGACCTATCCACTACGGCGTTTCTTCCTCGCTGGTAGGATATAGCACTTATCTGCCTACTGCAGAGAGAAGAGAGCAGATAGCACACAGATGAGCTCCGCTGCCAGTGTGTGTCTGAAGCTAAGTGTGGGTACAGGTACCTGTGTGTGCTCATGCTGTATATGTGTGTGTTGTCCCTTTGCATGGGTATGATTTTATCCAAATATGGACTATGCATGCATGTGTGCATTTGCCATTCAGCGTACTGCGACAGATCATGTTTGTCTCCCTTTACCTTTTCCCACTTATCTTGTCATGCAAGGCCCTCTGTGTGAAGTTGTGAGATGTGAGTAGTGGCGTCTGACTGAGAGGAGATTTGAGGTGCAGTAATATTCAGGTTTGGGATCTCTCTCTCTTTTTCTCTCTCTCTTTCCCCTGTCCTTCTGTGGGATTAACCTCAGATGGAAGAGATCTACCTTGTAGACTCCTGACAAGAGGCACAGTTATGCTTGATACAGAGAATCATCCAACACATGCCGCACTGAGGCCCGATCTGTCATAAACGCACAGAAAATGACTGATTTTTATTTTTATTTTTTTTGTGAAGTTTTTCCAGGCGATTCCGTGCTGTGAAGGCGTACCAATGTGCAACACGGTACTCTAATTCCCAAAACGGGCAAATATTCGCACATTTATGCTGTTGTAGTTACTTTTTTCCCTAGTGATTTCTTGTGAACAACAAAATTAAAGTAATTTTACATCTGCACCAGGATGTTTCCTTTGCAGAAATTCCCTAAACACAAAGGAGGTTTCCGTACCTGTACATGACATTGTCATCAGCGTTCCACGAAAATTTTAACTCCATGCAGAACCCTGACCACATTTTGGCTGCTACATCCCAAAGCAGCCATGTCCATAAAATAGTGTTTAAATCAAATATCAAAGAAAGGCTGAATTTTTTTAGGGCTCCGGAAAAAAATAAGAGATCACTTGAAACTGTTTCTCTGGTTTTACTCTTTATAGGTATATGATTGAGTAAAATGAACTTTGTTCTTTTATTCTATGAACTACTGACAACATGTCTCTGAAATTCTGAGCAAAAACGTGGTATTTATTTGCAGAAAACGAGGAATGGTCACAATAAAAAAGATGCAGTGCATTCATACCTCAAATAAAGCAAAACAAGTTCATGTTCATTTAGAAACAACAATGTTTTAAGAGTTCAGAAATCAATATTTGGCGGAATAACCATAAGGTTTTCAATAGGGTTCAGTGCAGTGGTCTATTTTTTTTTCACAGCTCTGTATTGTGATAAAACTATTGTATGATTATTATGAACGATGCATGCTGACCTGTTTGAGCAGAAAGCCTGAGCATAGCGTTCTGTTTGTTTGCTCTTAATTAGGGGTGTGAAGATTGTAGATCATTTCTGTGTGTGATTGATGCTACCTTTGTGTGACGACGGCACCCACCAAGAGCATGCATGCGATTGTCAACGTTGTTGAAGCCTAGACGCTGGGAGCCTATGCACAAGGATTCATTATACAGTGATAAAACTGGTCTTCACAGTTGGGCCAATTAAGTTTTCGGTAAGGAGATAAGTGCTGAAGTCGGCCATTTATCGGCATTTATAGTTACTCAACAAATGCCGCTAAAAATGATGACTTATACAAAGTAGTTCAAATTATTTTTAGGTAAATTACAGAGAAAATAAAACATTCTGCAGACATGTGTTCTTATAGCCCTGTGGTCACACTGTCATTGTGTGCTTCTGTGACTGAAGGTGTTTATGTGGGAGAAAGGGAAGCGGAGAGCGCGGGAACACTGTGGGTCATCCGTCCATCTGTCCAGCCAATGGTCAATTTGGAGCCAGAGAATGGAGGCATTCAGTCAGGTAAATGAGTGGCAGGCGCCAAGTCGGTGTGTACGGGCTCATACAAGTGTGTGCGTTCACCTCCACTGAAAGCCGGCGGTAAGTCGGACCAACTCCATCACTCTGGATGAATAAGAACGGCGAAGGATGAATGGATGGGAAAAGAGTTGGAGGAATGGGAGAGGAGAGGCAGACGATGAGGAGTGACAGGTGGAGGTTATCTGGCCACAGAAAGGGAAGCAGGGAGCCACATTCGACAGACAGGGAGCTATTGAATATTATTGACTGTCATACAAAAAAAAAAAAAAAAGGACCTGTACAAACAAACCGAGGCTGGATGAACACGCAACTCCGTCATGGCGAAGTATTCAGAAGAGACTTCATGTCGTGTCAGAGCTATACACTTATGAGAATAGTTTTTGGTTTCTCAAAGCCAAGAAAAATAAAAACCTTTTCTGCATTTCTGCTTTCAATTTTGAGTAAAAGTAAATGACACTCACAGTCTTGACATTTTAAAAGGCCGATTTTTAAAAAAAAAAATCCTCAGGACTTAGTGATACTTTTACTTCTTGAATAAAGTAAAAGTCAGGGTGGGAAAAAAAAAAAAAAAACATTCCCCCTGAATTCAACCTGGATTTGAATTCTGCTCTTTGGCATAAGATCCTGAAGAAGAGTGTCCGCCCATTACTTCATGGCTTTGAGCCCAGGCACTTCTGGTTTACACTTCAGGGAAATGGTCTGAAACAAACCAGCTAGCCTTTACTTTTGGCCTCATCAAAGTCTGGACTTAAACACAATTGAGATGCTGCGGCATCTAAGCTGTTTCGTCTCAAAAACTCCCAAATGTGGCTGAATTAAAATAATTCTGCAAAGAAAGTTGGATCTGGGTTTCTCCACAGCAGAAACCCTGTTACGAGCAACCAGTCCTGCTGTTGATAATAGGACTGGTCGCCTATTATCAACAACAAATGGTTAAAATGACTAAATGAAACAGTTGACAACTTATTATTAGGTAAAGGGGGCAATTACTTTTTCCACATTGGACCAGGTTGGTTTAAAAATCTTATTCCCTTTAACTCGATAAAAAATAAAATAAAATAAAATAACTGAACTAAAACTGTTGCTTGTCTGATATTCAAATTTGTTTGGTGATCCAAAACATTTACTGTGTGCAAAATGAGTATTCATCTTTTTTTTTTTCAGCTCAAGTAATTCGAATGTAACCTGACGAAAACCAGCCTCTTGTTCTGCGCTTCTAAGAGGCAAAGCTATTGAGAAACAATTACTTCCTGGAGGCGTCGACTCTGCTGATGTTTTAACCAACTGAATCTGAATTTAACCGATCGCTAATGACTAATGAAACGTGCCATTTTCAAGAAGATTACCAGAAATTGTGTGCATCGAAAATAACCCCGTGGTGAGCAGGTTCATGACATTTTATAGCAAAAAAAAATGTCTTATACATTTTTCTTCATCCGACTTTAACACGGACCGAACGGCTTTGTTCACTTCCTCTTCTGTCATTGCTAAAACTACAGGAAAACTACAATTTTAAAGCAGAAGGAGGAGTTGTAGGCGATCGATTTCAGTTACCAATCAATCGCTTACAACTCCTCCTCCTGTTCGCTGATTGTCCTGGTCAAAATCCAATTAGAGAAATCAAACTCTATAGGAGAAATCCCAGACAGAGGACAACAGGGAAATGAGAATCGAGGAAGGCAATGGCCAGGCTTATTCTAATGGGGCATCAATAAAATTAAACCGGATGTTGACAACAATCCAAGTAATTCATACATGGAAAACATATAGACAGAAGCTGATGGTGAAATATACAAAAACTAGAAACAGACTCATATATCTTGAAGTGTTCACTCAAACACTTCAAGTTCTGCAAAGTAACTTCCAGTTTTAGTTGACGAGTTTATCACGGCATAAACAGTCCCTCAAAATAAACTCGTTCTTTGTCTTTCCTTGGGTTTGCGCGGCCTGCCGTCTCGCTCGGCGTCGGTTGCCGTAACGTGCGTCTTTCCTCATTTCCTTCTCCCCCTGCGGCGTACTAACTGTTCATCTCTGTCATCTCATCTCTTTTCATTTCTCTTCCCATCTCTCTCTCCCTCCCACCTCGGGGCCACTCCAGTCTAAATGGAGTGATTAGTCTAAAGTGGGTGCTGTCAGTAAGATCATCCTAAGATAGAGTCCTATCTGGAATGACCCGAGCCGACAGCGGACCAGCTCCAGAGAGGCCGAGAGAAAGAGAGACACTATTAAATGTTCTATTTGTGACAGCCGGCTCCAGGCTGTGCCACAGCGGTGCCTCTCCTCAGAGCTCCATCTCGATCCAACAGCAGCGCTTGCTCTCAGCTGTGAACGAGTCACCCGGTTTCTCCCCGTACAGTTAATGTAGGTGGTACAAAAAATAAAAATAAATAAAAAAGGATGAGGAGAAGAGGTAAAGGATGGAGAAAAGCGGCGAAGAGAGGGTTCAAGTGAGGTGAAGTACATTAATGACATATGATTATAAATAAATATGACGCTGAGGATTAGAAGGCCTCTCTCTTTAGCTCTCCTATGCTGCTGATCAAAAGGTGATAAAGCTTCGGCAAGCTGTGTTTGGTTGAAGAGCGGATGAGAGAGAGAGGGAAGTATGGAGAGAACAAAAAGGACATTCAGTTTCCTGTCTGACGGAAGCAAATGAGGAGCTTTGTGTACTTGACTGCAAAAGACAAGTTTGCGCTTTGACTATCAACGGACTATACAAAGAGCATAACCAGCGCCTCTTTCTTTCCCAGGATTTGCATGGCAAGACAGAGTCGACCTCAGTTAGGAGGAAAATGAAAGATGAACTGCAGAATCTTTGAAATTTGAATAGTTTTTTTCTGTCTGCGTCCGACTGAGTTTTGTTCCGTCGTTTACCTTCATAACCGAAGACAGATTGCTACTTGTTTTTCTTAACTTACCAGACAAATGAGAAACAAACGCAAAGCAGGTTATCGATTCCACAAACCTAAATATTGTCTTTATTAAACTCAAAGAAGTGAATTTAAGTGCATATTTTACAGAGTGAAAAATATACTTTTTTTTATCCATTTGACAAATGGGGAAAAATTGTTGATTCTGATCCTCGGCTGGCTGACTGGTGAATCTTTATTTGTATAAAATGATAACTTTATCAATAGCTCAAAAGTATATGAGGAAAGTCATAAAATAAATTCATATCCTCTCTTTTCATCACATACAGGAAGCAATAAATTACAAATTATTCCCCCAAATCTCTAAAGTATTTCCTGAGTGCATACTGCTATAATAAAAGATGAATTTAAGTTTTCCTTAAGGGATGTAACTAAAATACAAACCTCATATCTATGAAAGAGCCAGTTGTATCTGGCACACATTTACCAAACAAATACAGTATTGTATTAAAGCTAAACACATGACGCTACGATCTTTAGGATTTTGGTTTAATGTTTTCTTTTCTTTTAAGATTCCTTGTCCTTAACCTTTTTCTTTCATACTGATATTCAGTTTCTAGTGGCAGACATTAGTCATGGTTCTCTTTTGAAAAACTTGTCTTTTCTATTTTCTGTGTTGTTTCTTAGTTTCCTTGTCACATTTTTGGTTTGAATCTTGATAATTTCTTATGTTGGGTTCTTCAAGGCCTCTTTGTTGGTTTCTTTGGCCCTCCGTCTGACCTCCAGTTCTTCTTCATGGGTTCCTCTGGGCTCTTATAGGTTAATACAGACATGGAAATTTACTGTACATCTCTCATGCCTCATGCTTGAGCAAACGGCCGCTCAAAAAAGGAGCCATCAAATCAGCCTTGCACACTGTCATTTATTTATTTGAAAAAAAAAAAAGATCCACTGAGATCAACTGCTGGCTCGACAAAACATAAGGAAAAAAAATCAATGCAACTCAAATGAATGTTTTCAGTCCCCGCAAAACTAAATGGAAGAGGAAAGATGGTATGAGGGGGTTTAAGTGAGGTGAGGGTTAAGACAGGCTAACACCAAACACATTAATAAAATAAATCACGACATATTATTATAAATAAATATGGCGGCTGAAAGATTATGGAGGGTTTAGGGCCTCCGCATGCCTCCGTCCTCCACAGACGCATGAAGTACAAGGACGCAGCAGTACAATAGGCTGGCGAGGGCAGAGGCTGACAAAAGCCATTTCATCACGAGTTAACCTCAATCACAAATTAATCTGCCACAATAGCTTCCTAATCACATAATCCACAGAAATTATACAGACAACACCTTTAAATTATGATTGCACATCTGGAGGGAGGTGGGGATTAACACACGGGGACGAGAGGTGGCTGCTTAACCGGTGTGTGTACGAGCGTGTGTGTGTCAGCTTTGTCCTCATAAAACCGATGTACCGTGGAGATTTGAGCTAGCTGCGCGCACACACACGCATCTATTCACACACCTTAACACACTAGTATTAAGGTGTTTCTGTGCTATTTGGCTGGGGAGCACATCGCTACCTCTCCAAATCCCTCTCTGTTTGATGCATTGTTGCATTGTGTGTGTGTGCATGTGTGTGTGTGTGTGTTTTCTGTATTATGTGTGTGTGCAAACATCGTCATGTTTGTGTAAATGCGAGAACCATTCCTCCCATGTGACAACACCAAACTGCACGCATCACGGCCGTGCTAAAACACTCGACACAGTGTATGATCTGGCATTTGCCCGCCCACTCACTGACACAAACACAGTGAACTGCAGTTGGCCAACAACTAAAGTGTTTTATTATACTGGAAACAGCTTCTCCTTAAGGTATATTTCCAGTTATTGACCCAGAAATGTATGCAGATGAGCAGTGGCTTGGAAAAGTATTAGCTGGTATTAACAGTCGATGTTTATTTAGTCATGTAGTATTTGTTTGGTCTTTTGACAGTGATGGTAATGCAGCACAGGATTGTGAGAGTGAAAAGAAAATTGGTCATTTAATTTTTTATTTATTTTTTTAACAAGTGGTGGAAAACTAAGGCACATAGATGTAGAAGAATCATTTAAATAAGTGTAATTATTGTGCGCATAGTGATATCGCTTTCTGCCGTTCAGCAGAGCCTAGCCTAGCGCAGGCTAGGTTAGCTAGCCTGCACTTTGGTTAGCAGACATACAGCGTTAGACTTTTAGCATATCAACCATACTTTCAATAAAGGTAATGGACACTGTTCCAGTAGTTTCCACACCATGATGTTAGTATGACAATTCTGATTTACTGGTGTCTCAATAAATTCCCAATAATGATGCTTAAAAAAAATAAATAAATAAATAAATAAATAAATAAATAACAGTCCCTATTGTCGGGATTGCTAATTTTACAATTTTTCCACTGTTTGTTCAAAGACCATCTATTAATATTGATACATTTGAAAATATGATTAAATGCAGTTACTGCTTTATGTGACTGGTGTCCTATAGGAGCGAATTATAAATGCATGTTTTTCAAGAACAGTATTTGTGCTTGTGGGGATACGATTGCTGTGTCATGCAGTCAAAGCTGTACAGATACCTAAAAAAAAGCAATGAATTGTTTGTATCATCACTTTTATCGTTATCATAATACCACCACAAAATAAAGCCTCAAGTCCATAAAACTCACCCCTACTGACAACATCTGGAAACATTCGGTAGCTCAAGCTGCGTCTGGCATCAATCCTAATTGATAGCTCATCATTTTTATAATTATGCTCTACTTTTTGCTGCTCTACCACCTTAAATTCCAATAAATTACAATGAAGTTTGAGGCTTTTAATGCAGAAAAATACAAAGGAAATGAATCCTTTTGCAAACTACTGTTTACACAGGTGTTGTTCATACAGCTGGGCCAGTAAGAGTGAGAGGTAAACAGCTGATATTTGAGAGTGAGCACCGAGCGGTATAGTGCCAGAGAGAGATAAGTTTCCTTTCCTATGCATTTCCTTCTGCAGCCATCCAAATCATGTGCAGCCTGTGAGTGTCTAAAACCGGGCTCTTCAGTTAAACAAGGTGGGATTAAGGAGAAAGGATAAACTTTCAGAGGCAGGCACAGAGAGGGAACCCATCACGTATGCATTGAAAATTTCTTCTTCACTGCAATTATTCAAGAGTGGCTGTTTGCCAGAGAGGGATGAGCAACAGCAGAGGCAGCGAGGAGAGTCAGATGGTGGATTAACTGGAGGTCAGGTGGCGTGGGCAGGTATCACAGTTTACCGAGGCAGCGAATTTCAAAATGCCAGGACAAGAATATGTCCGAGCGAGTGTGTGTGTGTGTGTGTGTGTGCGTGCGTGCGTGCGTGCGTGCGTGCGTGTGTGTATGTGTGTGGTTGGATGAAATGAGCAGATGATAAAGGAATATGCTATGTGTACATAAGAGAGACTCGGCTGCTCAGGCAGATAAAAAAGTGTCAGTAGGTAATAAAACATTGGTGAACTGAAGAGGAGAGGGAGGGAGACAAGAGAGGAGGGTCAAACTTGAGAAGCAGGCAGAGTGGAAAGGAAATGGACAAGCAGGAAATTAAGTTAAAGCCCGCAGATAGACAGGATCCACAGTGTAAACAGTCCGAGAAAAAAAAAAAAAAGGTAATTTTTCTTGTTAATTAGCTCAGTGTCTGTGGGTGAAGCAGCTTAATTTTAGCATTGGACTCTGGAGTTACTGATTTAATAGTTCCCAAAGCATGTTTAATTCACTGAGTTACTGAGTCACAATAGTGTGGACTGCAGTTACATTTTTACCAAGACTTTCTGAAATTGGTTTGACTTGTTGTTTTGTATAAAGTCTCTCTGTCATCTTCTTAATATGTTAAAAATAAAAATAATATAGCGCATCCTTCAGATAAGTTCCAAGCATTATTTATACATACATGGCGCAGCGTACAGTCATCGACAAATTGAGACAACTATGCACCAATGATCATCGTTAAGACTCGTCTTTTCTCATCCATCTCTTTAAAATGCCAAACACGGGTGGAAAAGGAAGCCGAGGATGTTTTAAAAGATTTAGGAATAAGTGAAGAGAAAGTACTTAAGGAAATTAAGGTGAGAGCAGCTAGGATGAAAGTGCAAAGGTTGTGGCCCCAGAGGAATATGCATGAGGATCAACAGCATTAGGAGTCGACCCTTCACTTTGCTCGATTAAAAATAGATACGTTATGTTTTCACTCCACCCCACTCTATCTTTTTACTCTTCCTAACTCATTTTACACATTTTATTGGATGCATAACATAAACATGTTTTACTTATATCAGAGATATTTGTGTATTTTCTATGTAGTGCTAAAACATTTGCTGCCAATACAAAGGATAAGAAAATGACACAATTTTCATTCTATTTATAAAGATACAAACAAAACCCATTTGTAACACTCATTATTCTGTTTCCAGTGACTTGTAGTCACTGAAGGGACTTTATTTTATGTTGCTACCCAGATAGTTTAAGGCTGCACACACATAAAAACATCATGGTAGGTGGTGAAAGCACTCCCTTGTTAGTTAATCAGGTTGCTCTTGCTGCAGGCTCGCCTCTAAACATATAGAGACTACACCCGGCTGATGCTAAAAGCCTGACTTAGTCCTGCTAAATTTTGTATGGTGCTAATGTTTCACAGCCCGGCACAGATTGGAAAGCTCGAGTCTCCTGGGTGATTTCTGGGTACTGGTATCAGAAAGGTTGAGGAAGCACTGCAACAGCCTTTCAACTGCAGGTTCGATTTGAAAAATGAACCGTGATCAACAGCAAAAGATGAACAGTTTCAATTGGAAGAAAAAGGACTAGTTGAAGAACCATTGTATTTTCAGCAAAAGTGGATTTTTTTTAACAGTGTAAAAGGGGCTAAACACACTTCTCGGGATTTTCTTCTTTTTTTTTTTAATCTTCCTCTTTACAATTATTCATTGATTTGTGTTTGTCCACCACACAGAATCCCAAATAAAATACATGAACATTTGTGGTTATAAAGTGACAAGTGAAGAAAAGTTTAAATGCTATGAATATAAAAAAAGAAGACTTGAGCACGTCTATGAAGATTAAAAACAACTTCCACTACAAACTCCTTATCTTCCAGGCCCTCTTTCTTTCCCCCTTTCCTTGTGTGACATGTCCTGTTAGCATTAGTGATGCAGCTAACTGGAAAACCATCTGCTTCGTGTCCCTCTTTAGCCCATTACATGGCTGTCTGACTGGAGCACTCACAAGGTGTGCATGAAACAGAAAACAGAGAGAAATCCACCAATGTAAAGCAGACGAATAATAGGAATGTGTGAACTATGTCCTGATTGCTTCACATGACTGGTCTGCAGAGCTGCGTGTGTGTGTGTGTGTGTGTACATGTTTGCTTGTGTGTCGGACAAAAAGGTTTGCCTCCGCATAATGGGGCAGCGGGATCTTGACAGTGTTGATTCGGAAGCCCCGCAGGGTGCCAGCATCGAACCCCCGCAACTACTGACACACACGCACACACACGGGGTGGGGGGTGGGAGGTCCTCACGGTGGAAAAGCACCCCCGTTTTACCAACACAAATCACATCAAGTGATTAGACCCAGCGCTGTCATCGCGGAGACAGGTGGTGTGATGAAACAGGGCTTCCATCAAGAAATCACACATCCGACAATCCCATATGCAAGGATGCGACCCACACGGGCGCTCAATCAAACACCAAAACACACAGCAAACACAGAGGGGAGCCATCAGGAAATCAGCAGCCAATCAGAATAATTTGAGCGGCGTGATGAAAGGTCTGTCCAATCCGTAGCCTCTGCTACCACAAGAGATCACAGTTATCACCACACGCACACACCCTCCCAGCTCTTCTCCTGTGTGCATTCAGAAGCCTTTCCTTCCCAGTCCAGACTGCTCACCTCAGAGTCCGGTACCACTGTGCGATTTGTACTTAAACTGAATACGAATGAGTGATGTGTCAGTCAACCTGGCAGTGATCGTCTGCTGGACAGTGGTGATTAAAGTCAAGAATGGACTCCAGCAGATTCAGTCAATCGCATGAACATCTAAACAGACATAAGGTTAAAGTTTTATGGTGCTTTAAGTATTAAAAATTTAAATAATAATAATAATAATAATAATAATAATAATAATAATAATGCACCTGGTAAGTAACAAAGCAGGTTGTTTTTTTTTTGTTGGTACAAAGCAGCAGATGTCCCTATAACTGACAAAAAAACAAAAAAGTCAGGAAGTAGCAGCTACTTTCATCCGTAACACAAGAAAGTCTGACATAATGTGTTAAATGCTTTAAAAGCGCCTGGTCATTTCTGGCTATTCTTCAGTTTACTAAAGTAAAATGACTAAATGCACTCTACTGTAATACCCTAGTCACACTGCAAATCTCTCTTGCTTCTCAGTGATGAAGGAAAACACGATGCTATTAAAAGAATAAAGCTTCCACAACATCTCATTACACGTTTGACAAGCACAATATGACCAATAGATAAGTCCAACTCCCACAGATTTTTGACATCTCAAAAGATTTCACAGAAGCAGCGCCGAGGCTGACACACTTCATGTGGACCACACATTGCTACTGAATTGTGCAATCATAATAAAAAAAATAATCACAGTAAGCCAGAAATAGCATCACTTAATCTCTCACTGCACTACGCAGATGCTTCACTCACGTCAGCATGCTGCATGGTTGAAACCTAAAGGAAATCTAACGTCATGGAGAACTTTTTAATTAGCAACCTAATAACTTTCTGACTACTTGAGGGAACTCGTAGAGCACTGACATTTTATTTCTGTTGATGATTAAATGCAAAAAAACAACATAAAATGAGGATTTTACACCCTTGATCCCAATATACATGCTCTGTATAGAATAAGAGAGGATCAAAAGTGCTTGCTAGCACTTCGCCAGTGGAGCACCATCGTTCCTGACCACCAGAATTTAGAGAACGGACAAAAGCGTGTCAGAAACTGCCACCAGACTTCCAAGCCGAGGTGGACGGCTTCTGCATGTTTGTTGAAAAGCAGCTGAACACAACGTCTTCATTAACAAGGACAAGGACCCCTCACGTTTGACAGTTTCTAAACAAATATGATTTCTAGACCAGTGTGACATTTCTATGTTTTTTTTTTCCTCCTCACAAAGTATTTTTGGCTTATGCTACAGGGCGACATATAGTCAGGAAATTACATTAGTTCAAAAACTGTTGATGTTCTTGGGATTTGCATGCACAACCGTCTCTCAGGTTAACAAATAATGAGCTAAAAATCAGAAAATATCAAGCGAGCAGGACTGAAAATGTTTCTTGAACATGAAAATGTCACGAAGCTTCCATCCAAATAAGCACTTTTGGGACATGGAGAAGCAGGACATTTATAGATAAATGTGCAAGAACAAAATTACAGCAACCGTGAGTCAATATAAACCAAAATCTCTGAGGAGCGTGTTAGAGATCTTGTTGAATCTACGCCAAGTTCAGACCGAGGTGTATCTAATAAAGTGGCCGGTGACTGTATATTGCCAGATTTTATTGCCACTTTTCACAGGAATCTTCAGGATATGGCTTACAGTGTGTGTGCGTGCTTCAGCTGGGCTGAGTCTCCCAACGACCACTTTAATGCACTAAGATGTTGTCAAGCAGGAATGTTATTGATGTTTCTACGGCAACCCAGGGGCTTGAGCCGAGGATTATGTTGGGAGAAGGGAACGAGACGACAAGAGTGAAAGGGGAGCAGAAAGAAAGACTGGGACTACACAAAATACACTGCAGATGTAAGTGAGCAAAAACAGTGCAGACTATTTTTTTTCATTCAATCAATTTTCTGTTTCAGAGAAGGGAAAACCAAGCTCAACAGGAAAGTGGCAAAAAAAAAGGGTAAATTGATACACCAGAAAATAAATCAGAATAGAAATATATGTCGATACTCAGGTTATTATATAAAACCTTCCTAACATAACTAATTCCAATGAAAGATGCCACTCAACTGAGACAGTTTTTTTTTTGTTTGCTTTTTTTAGTGATTTAGTTTCACTAAGAGTTTGCGGCATTCAAACATTTTGCCAAGTGAATCCCCATTATCTATCAACCTTGACCAGATACACTAAAGCTGATTGCTGTTGGCTTAATTAAACCGAATGCGTTTTTGTCTGCGCAGAGCCACGAGCAACCTTGATTCAAACCGAAACGTTTCAGAACGTTGCACAGATCGCCCAAGTGTGCCAGCGCCTCAGCTTCAAGAATGAATAGAAGCGAATCTTTTGAAATCATGTGAGTCAAATGTGTAACAAAAAAAAAAAAAAGCACAGGCCACTGAAAAGCGCTGTGAAATGAATGATGCAAAAAAATAAGGGGCAGAGAAACGAAAAGTCAAATGAACAATGATGACGAGAGACGCGGAGAAAGAGAGAAGTCCCAGTTTGAGCATCGCTTCGGGTCCAGCTGGCACAAAACGATGTTTGCAACCGTACGGGCCCCTTTCAATTTCCCATTTTCGTCGTTCTCTCTGACACACAAACACGCGGGACTTAAAATACACTCACTGTCTGTCTCCCGCTCCCCTTGTTCTTTTTCTGCCTGTCCCACATCAATCAAATCTACTCCCAAAATGATCATCTGTTTAAGGCAGATTATCTTAGGGAAAGCCATCTATCGAATTACAATAACACTACTTTATCCACCTAGCCAGACATCATCCCTGGAGTGACTTTGAGTGTGTGTGTGTGTGTGTGTGTGTGTGTGTGTGTGTGTGTGTGTGTGTGTGTGTGTGTGTGTGTGTGTGTGTGTGTGTGTGTTTGCGTGCATGTAGTCAGAGAAAAACGTCCAGTTCATTTTTGTCTCTGGATGTCAACGTGCGTGCACAAACACTACTCTCCGAAAGCAATTCCATCAAATCTTCTGGTTGCAGTTCAAGATTTTAAGTGGCGTTTGGATAATGATGTTGCAGGACCGTCTATGCATTCTTTTCAGACCAGGTAGTAAACATAACCAGAATCCCAACGAAGCAACCGCGTATGGATCAGTTACTAATGTCGAGATATACTAAGGTTTTTAAAATGTTACCGTTTCAAATTATTTTAATAAGCAGATAGAAAAAGTTCCAAAATGACCTGAGTTTAAAGTTATGCATCACTGCTTGTCCCCCCACCTGTTGCTGCACACTGCAGCTAAGCTGGTTGAAAGGTGGCTGCTACACCTTTGCCTTTTTGACAATTAAGACAAATTAAGACTGTTTATACATAGAGATACAGATTATCTATTGCAAAAATCACTGACTGACAGTGATTTTTTGGCAACCTCACAAAAAATCACTGTTTTTGTTGTTACAAACTCATTACGGTGCATAATGCTGCCGACTACTGCAGGATGTTTCATCATGTGAAAATTAATACTCTCTAGAGAGAACCCTCTGTGGAGTGTTTCATGCTGATCTATCAGTGTTTACCTGCAAGGAGACGCTTTTGTACCCACTTGTAAGTAGTTTTCTGTATTCTACTTTGATTTAACTGGAAGTAGACGTGGTGGTTGGTGTTTTCTAACCATCTATGGTTTGGGAGCACCCATGAATATTAAACTGTGAATACTCGCACAAAGAAGCGTCACCACAAACTCAATAAGTCTTTACATCCATCCAGGTTAGTAAGCATGGTAAGCATTGCTGCATCACTTACACAATCGTGATCGACAACACCCTTCTTGACTCTGATTGGTTGTTTTTGATAGAACGTGTATTTCTGCAGATGATCGTAGGACCAGAGGGAGGAGCCAGAGGAGCTTGATGTTTTTGCAGATGTTTCATATTCTACTGTCATGGCATACTAAAAGTTTTAAGAAATGTGTAACATAGTTTTATAAAAGTGACATACTGCAGCTTTAAGCTACGAGCGCCACGTTTATACAGCAGCCACACATCAGCTGGCTCCTTCACCAAAGAGTTTGACTAGCTAACTAGACCAGCTAACATTAGCTTATTCTATTTCTGCTGTTCTACAAGAAAGAAGTTCTACACAAGAAAGAAATATTCATGCAACAGGCACTTAAACTTTAATACTATACAAACTGTGTGCTGATCTTTACAAAACGCTAAAATTAGATTGAATGACTGATTAATGAATTGATTGACCAAACTGCCCTACAATATTATAGACTTGGGTTCTTTAAAACACACTTTTGTCACAGTGACATTCTGTTTTATTTAAAAAAAAAAAAAAAGAATATTTTTCCCATTTCAAAGATCTCAATCTCATGAATCCAACATTATGTCTATTCTCATGCTGTGAGTTGAATGTCTGTAGCGATATCACTTATTTATCTAGTATCAAGAACCCACCATAGGTCCGTTTGTGACCTAATGCTTCTATTTATACCCCGAGTATTAAAATGTTTTAACACAAATGATTTGTCAACTTGAGTGTGGCAGTCTTTCACATCGATGATTATTTTCACATAAAAATTTGCATGTGCTGTCGACCGCACTTTTTTTCTTTTGTAGCTGAACCATTAATAACGTGGAAACTGAACAGGAAACGTGTATTTCTCAGAGTTTCCACCTGTTAGTCATTTAGAAAAAGTAGACAAAGGGGAACGCTTTCAGGGCCACCTCGGAAAAGGTATCTGTGGCATCACAATAAAGTTTAGGAATGTCGCTTGAATGTGATGTAACTCTGTTTATTTGCAGAAACATAATATTCAGTTGCTATTTCAGCTATTCTTTTCTATCAAATTATATTATGAATTAGAAAATTCCTGTCTACTGAACGTTTGATGCCTTTAGTGAGGAGCGGCCTTGATTTCAGTTTACACTGAAGTAACATTTCAAGTGTCTAAAATGTGTTTTTGTCAGGTAACCTTCCAGTAAACACCTTCCCCACAGTGAAGCCCTAAGCTGAAATAAACGAGATGTGTGCGCCCTGATTAGAGGTTGCAAATAAACAAAGATATACAGAGCCCTGAGATGGGTGTTAACAAATAGCCTGCCTAATTCCTGAGACAGAAAGTTATTCTGACTTGTAATTACAAGAATTTTTCTTGCTGTTGCCAGCGCCACTTAATAAAAAGACAAGCAGAGAGTGACTGAACGCGAGTGTGTGCGCGCTTCTCAGCCGAGGGGCCTTGTGCTGCGGGCGCTCTCCGCGAACAATCAAAACAGCTCAATTTAGGCTTTATCTGCAGCTCAAGCTCACACGCACACACACACACACAGAAACACACACACACACACACACACTCTCCAAACGGAGCTGAGACAAAAGGACGGAGGCGTGAGGAAGACAAGAAGAAAGCAAGGGACGTTAGTGGTGATGATGCCAGCAGTTTGGAAGGTCAGGTAAAGTTGGATTTTGATGCATCCTGCACCTGATCGATATCTTACCCTCTTTCCCTTTCTTCCCTTCAATCCCTTTCTTCGCCTCGTCCAGGAATACTAAGGGGCTGCTAGTATCGACTGATGACAAGCAGATTCATAACAACGGGTCAATCAATTAAAAGCACACATAAGAGCAAGCATCAAAGCCAATATGTAGTGAGTGACAATGTGCAATCAACTGGTAGCCCTTCGTGCAGAACTGACGCCAATGACGCACAATAAATGAAATAAGAACAGAACAAAGAAACAAATTACAAGTGTTCCTTGAAACCCCTGAATGGCAGTAGACAGGTAAAAAATAAATAAATAAATAAAAATTAAACACTCAACTCCTTACAGAAGATTCCTACAGCTTGCACATGTTTCACAGTTACATATTTTGTCCATTTCCCAGGAAGGAAAGGTTACAGTTGTTCATAGAGATGTTCCGAGTGTGCTTGAGGCTGCAAAAGCTGCAGCCACTGCTCCCACTCTCAGGCTGAAAGTGGTACTGCAGGTGGGAGAAGACCCAAAGCAGCCCTCAGTGGCGTCTGTGAAGTCCCAAAACGTTTCTTAGACTTAGATAAAAGCGGTCCATCAAAGTGGGCAAAAAGAAACAAACACTGTTGTACTCACAGCAACCTCTTTTTATTTTCCAGCTTGCCCAAAGACCATTGTAAAAGAATCCTTATCCCTTCGGTGTTTATCGCGTTTTGTCATGTTTTAAAGTCAAACTTAAGTGTATTTAGTTTGCTTTAATCTGATTTCCCTCAAAATAAATACCAGAAAACCAACTGCCTTAGCATGTTTCCTTATTAATGAGTACAGCACACCTGTGAGTGTAATTTAATCTCAGTAAATACAGATGTTCTGTGAAGCCCCAAGAGATTTCTAAACAAAGAGCATCATCGAGAGCGGGGAACACGGCAGACGGGTCAGGGATATGACTGTGGAGATGTTTGAAACAAGATCAAGTTCTAAAACAAATAATGTGTAAGCTTTGAAAATGTCAAGGAGAAAGTTTAGAAGAGGGATTTTCAGCATGGATGTGTAAGCTGGTGAAAAGTGCTGGGAAGATGGATGGTGCCAAATGCAACAAATGCAGGTTTATAGCAGAAGGAAACATTAAAAAGAGTGTGAAAGACTTGAGATGGGTTAGAAGTTCACCTTACAGCTAAAAAACATACAGCCAGAGCTGAAGTGGAATGGTTTACATAAAAGCAGATTCATATGTTAAAATAAACCAATCAAAGTCCACACCTAAAGCACACATAAAGAGGTTTATAAAACTTATTAAAACCGTGCATGATTTTTTTTCACTTCACAAACAAACACTAGTTTCTAATCTGTCACATGACATCGCAATAATAAAATGAAGTTTGTTACAGCAATGAGATAAAATATGGAAAAGTTTGCAGAGTATGCATACTTTTGCTTGGCACCAAAGCTGTTTATGCAACATAGACCTGAAAAGAAACAGACTCAGACTTGTGACTCAACAGCTTCATGATAAACACGTTGGACGTCTTGGACTCCTTCAGACATTAAAGTGCCTGAATGCTGTTCCAAATCAAAACTTGTTGAAGATTCGATTGACTACATATGCTGCAGCTGCCAGAGACGAAAAACAAAAACAAAAAAAAAAAAAACTAAACTCAGGAGGCATCCAGCCCAAAGAGGAGTTCACAGCAACGAAGCTGACAAAATAAGAACCAGACAGAAAAGCATAGGGGAAGTGAGAGCAACCACCCAGACAGATACATACAATGCCTGAAAATTATGTAAATAAACAGAGCGAATTCACAGTTAGGGGCTAACAATAGTGTCCGCTTGCGTGTGTGAGCATGTGTGTGTGTGTGTGTGTGTGTGTGTGTGTGTGTGTGTGTGTGCGTGTGTGTGTGTCCTTCAGGGTGCAGTCGGACTTGTTATGGTAAAGGCAGAGCTTCTGGAGGCTCCCAGTTTGTTCCTGAATGATTGTCCTGAGCAGGAAGTGATGTCACAGGTTTGTCCTGGCTCCCTCGGACGTGGGAAGTGGATTAGAAGCGGGATAGCGGAGCGGCTGGCTGTTTGCCTGCTCGTCTGTTGCACTCTGTCAAAACACAGCTAGACAGGTCATCAGGTAAACGGGCCACAGACCTCCAACCAATCTACAGCAGAACAGAAGGCGATGAATGAAAATCAATTTGAGCGGTTATGAATTAAGTTGTGCGGTGAATTCACGAGAAGACTAATCTAAATTATTTATTAATAACGCTTGGTGCTTTCAATTCAAACTCCTGGATTAATCAGCACGGCTTCTGTTTTTGGTCATCGGCATCACATGAGAACGTTAATAAAGCATCGAGCAGCACAGACAGCGGGCAGAAATGATTTTCCACATGTGAGGCACCCACTCTTTGCCTCTGCCCTCTTGTCCCTCGGCATGTGTCTGTGTGCATGTGGTTGAGTTCAGTTCACCTACTCTTCTCCACAAAATGACGACGGCGCAGTGGCTAACAAGCACTTGTGCTCAATTTGACGGCCCAACAAGGGCTTAATGAAAAGTCACATAACAATGGAGAGGAGGGGGGAGTACTGCAGCCCCGTGAAACAATGGCTTGTCACGCTGATCTCCCACTCCTCCTCTCATTGTGGCAAAGACAAACAACGCCAACATCCACACCCGTCCACTCTTTTACCGTGTGCTGTGTTACAGGAACGGCAAGCGATTCTTCTAACGGTTAAACAGGTTGGGAATCGTTTTGGAGTTGTCCAAAATGAAGGAGCAAAACTTTGTGTTTTGCAGACAGTCCAGGGATGCACGCAGGCAGTGTAACTGGCTGTATGAGCGGGGTCTAATGACAGCCCCCTAACAATAGGGAGCAGAGCAGCCCAGCTATCTGCCTGTCAAACAATGAAGGGGGTACTGCTGAAGAGCTTGTCAACACCAATACATGTAAACACCCGCCACAGACACACTGAAAAAATCATCACAAAAATAAAAAAAACTTGAGCTGGGTGCACATGTACATGCCAACAAGCACACACACACGCACAAACGCATTCCTTCTACACACACACACACACACACACACACACACACACACACACACACACAAACAGGGTAATTCAGAGCGCTGCCATTTATGTGAAGAGCGCTCGGTTTTTTCAGACTCTGAGTGGAAGTGAATTTGCTTTTTCTGTCGAGTGCAAGTCAGGTTGGATTAAACAACACTTGGCCAGTAGTGATGGGTTATCACTGCGCATCTGCGTGTGCATTTGTGTGTTTGTGTGCATCGGGACGGCGATGATGCCCGCAGGCGCCCGGATTGGACACAGGCAGATCTGCAGACAGTCCTCCGCCCCTGTCAGGACCCATCTCTCTCTCTCTCTTTGCCTCCTCTCTCAAGGTGTCCTTTCACTGTTTTCTTGCTCGTCATCTTTCATGTTGTTTTCATCTGCGCCGTGTTGCTCACTCCGCTCAGCCGCTCCCATTCACTCGGCGGGGCTGCTCCTGCGCATCGTCTACACTTTGTTTCTCTGTTTTATCAGTCAGCATAAAATGAAAATGTGGCTTCTGGTCTAAGAACCAAACCTTTGACCAACAAATCCTGAGCATCAACTTTCTCTGGTGTACAACTGTCAACTTTGAAACCTCTTGCTTACTACTCGGTATCGACATGTTTCCTCTTTTTCTCTCTTAACATACTAAGTCTTCTAAGCTGTCTTGCTTTTATTTAGTTGAGGCATGAAAACAAAGATTCTATTGTGTCTAAAGTTAACTTTTTTAACAACAGGCATGGCTTTATGAACCAAAACTGACCAATGCATTCTGACTTTGCCAAATCAAAACGATTCCATGCAAATATAACCAAGTATGATCACCCGGTGGCAGAGAAATGGGGCTAGGCGCCCAACTAGCTCATCAAACTTGTTTGTGTCCGTTTGGAATGTTCAAAATGAAGGAAATTGTCTTGAGAAATGTAGGCAGTCGGTTGGCTATGAAATCTAAAGCATCCACAGACGGTGTCCTTGGAGTCTGCGCACACGAATGACTGAGGTCATACACAAAATATTTCAGTCTTGTCCTTAAGAGGAAGTAACAGAGTTGCAGTTGTCCAATCATTGTCCAGCTAAATGTGTGCATTTGGTTTGTTGTAAGATAACATCTCTTCTTCTTCTTTCCCCCACTTCAGCTCATTTGTTGTTGAGCGAATCCATCCAAAAAGCTGCTGAGCTGGACACTCTCGGGTATCTGTGAGTGATCAATGAGAGAGAAAAGGGAGCTGCAAAAATGAGAAGATATAAAAGAAAATGCAGTGAAGGACCAAGGAGTCACCGGTAGATAATAGTACGACTAATTGTGTCTGAACTGCAGTTCAACGGATAGTCAAGGGAAAAGATCAGGACACAGCACCTGATCCTGCGCAGCATGGTGATTTTATGTGAATGCCATACATACTTAAAACAGTCACAAGTCTTGCATTCTAGCAAATGTGTGCATCAAATAGAAAACGACACCATAAGACCTCTCCAAGTCTCTGAAGGAGCCTAATCTGAGTCCTGTTTGTCACTGCTTGTAGGTTACACTTGCTAAAGATAAGGAAAATGTAGTTTCTATGCATTTTTCAAGCTATTTTCTTGGGCGAAATCATTTATTTTATGATTCCCCTCCCTTCAAATTCAATATGAAGCAATTATAAATAAGTTTCTTCAGTCCTATTTAACTTTATGAACCTGCTTTAGCTCACCTACTGCTCTGATGTGGATGAAAATTAAACAGATGAAAACAATACAAATGTGCATTAATGTATTTGTGAGGTTTGACCCTGCAAATACTAAGATTTAATGGTGCATCATAGTAGTAGTTGTGTTTATGTGTTTCATTTTGGTGTAATGTGTGTACATGTGTGTGTTTGTCTCTGTCCCATTGAGTCTAATGGTCCCTGGAGGCAGGCCAGCGTCCATCAGCAGACAGCAGGCATTAGTGCTCTGCCCGAGTATCGATGGACCACCGGTGCTTGACAGCAGGCCCCTCCCTGCAGTCTCAGGACAAGATGGGTATATGGATGGCTGTGCGTGTGCGTGCGTGCTTGTGTAATAGACACAAAACGTTTTGATCCAGCTATGTATACGCGCGGGGAGCGAGAGGGGAAAGAGATGTCTATGTGCGTTTTAGAGACTGATATGTTTGCGTATGAACCCTGACCTCGGGCTATGTGTCACAGCTCTCTCTGCGTGTCTATATGTGTGTGTGCCAGAATGAGGGGTCGCCCGGCTGTCATCGATCTCACACACACCAGGCCAGCACTTAACACTTGGACTGTAGCGACTAATACACTCACACCATCTATTACGTCCCCACTGGAGGCACAGCGTGTGTGTGTGCGTGTGTGTGTGTGTGTATATGTGCGCCCATGGCCTACTGCCAAACGCATGCTGTTGTTGTTCAATGGCAGCACAATAGATTACACATATAACAGTGTAATGATATATCTCTATTAGACATTCCCCTCTTCCATGTCCTCTACTCTCTGTTTTTCTCCGTCCCAAAAATATTCTCTGCTGCGCTTGTGTGACACCCAGATTCATCAAAACGAGTGGATTCTTTAGGTTTAATTTGACACATATTTACACTAAATAAAGAAAATCCTAGCTCCAGTGAAGACGTGTTTTTATTTGCTCGACTTCTGTACGAATTGGCCCACATTCTTGCCACACAAAGGTGTGTATCCAACTGTCTGACCTTAGCACAGACATGCATTCTCCAAAGTGCTTTATAAAAGTTTCTTTCAATACCTATAGAGCATTTTATAAATTCACCAATGGTTACCACTTGAGTGCTTTACCAAAGAACAAAGGAGGAGAGCACTTGTAGCCACGACGAGTTCTTTAAATCGTCAAGCAATTGTGGGTTATGATAAATACAATGGAGAACTGTGGAAAACCAACAGTGAGGAGAGATGATGCGAAGGCAAAGGACACAAATTAAAACATCTAGGTGCAAAATAAATAAAACGACATACAACAGCTAGACTTCAGAGAGATGCGATTAAGCAACGCTCTTACGCCGACATGGTGTTTGATGTACGCTTAAGGTAATTAACAACAATGTGTTTTGTTGTCCAGCTGCAGACAAAGACACTCTTGTCTGATAGCACATTTTCTTGTACAAACCTTATTGTCCATAAAAGAACAGCACAGCTGATTTGGATATTATAAGCATGCAGTGATTAGCAGCATGTGAACACTGCATGTTGGTTGGGAATGTGCAGATCTGTGGCCAGTTGAAGCAGAAACTGTTGTTGAAGAGAAATTGTTTGCAGAGTTTCCTTTGCAAGGGTGCGAGCACAGACTTGTTTATTCTGGTTCCCCCCATAGCTGCTTGATTCGGGGAAAGCGTGAATCTTTGGACGTCAAGTCATCACTTTGAGCTGACTCCCTTGTGCTTAGAGTTGTTATGCTTCAACTCAATTTTAACACGTTTGTGGAGAAATTTTTGTCATACGTTGCAGATTCTGAGGCATCTTTCTTTTGTTCAATGCACAGCTTACTCTGGAGATAAGATCACAAGGTAGCCATTTTCTTGAGGAAAATGGCTACATATTCCTCAAGAAAGGACTATCTCTTTTATAAGCTTCATTATCTTCACAACTAAAAGGTGCTTTGGTTGCCAATGCCACAGGCACTGATGATCTTCAGAGCTTAGCTCCTAAATCTGTGACCAATTTTTTGAACAAGGTCCATTCAGATACCATTCTACAACCACCCTCAAAAACTGTGAGAAACGCTCTCAAAGGTGTTAGTCGAAGGGTCTCTTGCTAATCTTCCTGATTTACCCTCATGACTCAATTGAGTTTGCTGGACTATTCTGGCATCCTGCCTGGATCCAACTCACTAGCAGGTGGTGATCAGCTGATGCCTTTGACTCTCTTTAAGAGTCCAAAACAGCATGGCAAGGTGTTTGTAATTTACATAAATTAAATAACAAACCACTGCTCACATTTAGATCCTCTTGAGGGGACTCAATCATTGCCCACATTGCACTGCCGTATACCAGAATCACAGCAGAACCCCAAAGGCCAACCTTTTAAAGACATCATCCAAAGATT
The DNA here is from genome assembly GCF_051168715.1 of Poecilia mexicana. Lineage (NCBI taxonomy): Eukaryota > Metazoa > Chordata > Actinopteri > Cyprinodontiformes > Poeciliidae > Poecilia > Poecilia mexicana. Next base: position 9,937,981 of record NW_028263384.1, read on the forward strand.
CAAAGACCACAAAAACAGTCAAAACTTCCTCTTTTATGAATCAAAACCACAAAAAAAAAAACAACCCTCCAACTCCCAATCAATAAGAACATCAACACTGACGCTGAGCAAGGGGCTTGATACGTTGAAAACATGACTTTTAAATATTTTCCTTGAAGATCACAAAGACAATTTTGATTGCACTAAAGCCACCTTCCTTACTTTTCTCTTACCTTTCAAATAATCACAATGTCCTCAGTATTTTTGCTGAGCATTGGGAACTTCAGGACAGAAAGAGGTGATCAAGTGTATTATTGGCAAATAATGGATAATATTACACCTCATCCATTACTGAATCTAAGCAGCTCATTGTTCTTCTCATCTGAATTTGAGGTCCATATCTTGGTTGTAGTGAGTAGTTATTTAAACTACTGATTGAATAATTCACTACTTTTGTTAACAGGCAACTACGCAGATGTACTTAATAAGGGATCCAGTGACAGAATTTGCTTTATTTCCTTGCGTATTTGAGATTGTGGAAAAATGTTCTTCAGTATCAACACTCTCGGGCTCAATGGTCCATTTTTACAGGATTACATGGGTTAAAACATGATTCAGCTAAACTCTAGAATAGTAGGTAGCAGTAAGTAGTAAAAAAAAGGCTTTATATGTAAATGGCCATTATTTAGCTAGCAAGCCTCTCATCACACTTGCCCAGAAGCTACAGTCGAAATGAAGTGATCATTTTAGCTGTGTGTGTGTGTGTGTGTGTGTGTGTGTGCGTGCGTGCGTGCGTGCGTGCGTGTGTCTTTCTCTCATCCACTTTCACTTTTTTATGTTTATCTTCATGACCTTGTCCTTTTTCCCCCATGGAGGTAAAGGACAAGGGTAGTAAAGAGAAGAAGTGGCAAGGGGAGAAGATAAGGGTTGATGGCCATGGCTGCTGGGGTTTTTCTGTGTGCTGGAGAGGAGCACTGAAGAATACCAGGAAAAAAAAGAGAGCAAGAGAGACATACAGGGAGAGACAGGAACCTTTGGGCCATAGACCAAGTAGTCTCTTAAGTGATCTGATTGTTGTGCCTGAAAACATCAGTGACCAAATGCAGAATGGTTACTAATAATACATCCATTTAGCCTGACCATACAAACACACAAACAACTTGTAACGCACACACAGAACGGAAGCAACGACAGGGCAAATGCATATGTTTGCAACAAAACAAAGGTTGCTTTCCTGTCTCTTATTGCCAAATGATAAAAAGAAAAATAAGTGGGACAGAAGGTAAATAAAAGCATAAAGAGAGATTGAGGAAGTCCCGCTTGGGTCTGCTCATGTAATTTAGCAAACATGCAAAAGTAAATGACACTTATTTTCAATTGATCGGCTAAGCGCTCTGCTGTACACAGTATAGAAGTGTGTTGGCAGGATGAGAATGGGCTTTGAATGGCAATTATTGATCATCTTTAGGCCTATGGCCCACTTAGGGCACGCCATGCCTTTTCCCTCCTGCACACAGACACACAGAGTCACAAGTGGTAAAATATTGCAAAAACAGAATTAGTCAAAGTAAAAAAAAATGGTCAAGGAATAAAAACTAATTTTAAAAACATGGAATAAGTCAGAAAAGAGAAAATCTGTTCATTAAAAGCTGACTATTATTTCACCCTATATGCTAATTGCGCTTTATGTTACAGAAATGTACAACTACTAGAATTTCTTTCATTTCAAACCAATTTTTGTTCTAACATTCAGGTCCCATTTTGACTATATTTTAATTAAACCACTCTTTTAGGAGAAGTCTTTGGAAAACTTTGTTTTACAGCTTCAGTCAGACGTTTACATACACATTTTACATCTTTCTTTACATCTTTAAGGGAAACTTTACACCTACAATGAGTTTTAAAAAATTGAAACAAGTTTTAATTTAACGCATCATTGCCAAGTTATACTTTGACAAAACATATAGATAACCCATACTGACATTTGATCAGCTGTCCTTTACATACTTTTTGTAACCAGAATCAGGATTTGGTCGTTATTTTTACTGAATATTTGAACACTTTTCTAGTCAGAAATGGTCCCATTTATTTAACATTACTGATTTTCTAGGATAAACCTGGATTTTAAACATTAACACTTTAAGTATGAACAAGTTTTGCAGCCACTTCAGGCTTTTCGTTAAGTGGAAACGTCTTGGGAACTGAGTTGGCATCGGACAGGAACGAATCCTCAGCTGCAAAGCAGGCCGAGTCGGAGTCAAATGCCTTCTCAAAAAATAAAAAAATAAAAAAAAGAAATGGTGTCAGGCGAGACCCTAATTTAGTCATGATGACAAAGTATGCCTGCATGAGTCACATTAAGGCATTGAAACTTAGGAACATTGTACCAACTACCAAGCATAGTGCTGGTAGCATCATCCTGAATGTTATTGGTGCTGCTGCAAAATATAATAATGAAGATGGAGGACGCAGAAATTTTCTAGTTATTCTCCACTCAACAGCATTAACTATATTGAAAATGAATGAAATATATCTCAAATGCAGGACACTTCCACATGTATTAATTAGACTTTTATGTTGTTCTGAGGCATCTTGTTTGGATCGCAACTCTAGAGCTGACCTCTGCCCCTTAAAAAAACGCAGATCTATCGTCATCTCTGCTCTGACAAAGTGTGGGACAATATCCATAGCGTTTCTCTAGGTTCAGTGTCCCACTTTGAAAAGGCAGAGCAGGACACGGCTATGATAACTCAGATGCTTGGAAATTGATGGGAGCACGCACACAAACACACGCAGCGCCAGCAGAGTTATAAGAAGACTTAGAGCACCCCCAGCTGGGGGACGGTGCCGGCAGAAAGAGACAGGAGAACATGCAGAGGCATCGCTACAAACAGAAGTTGGAGATCGAGCACATACAGTAATTTGTACTCATTACAAAGTGTACTATTTATTCATCCGCTCCGGCTCCCAGATTAGGCACTTCATACCTCTTATGTGTTTGTTATGTAGCTTATAGTGTTTGTCTAGTGCAGCTATAGCTGAGCAAATGTTTTCCCACACAGAGTCCAAACAAAGGCCAGGTGACATGCACACATCTAAACAAGCGCAAACACACACCATGAAAGAGGTGCAATTAGAGCATCCTACTCCAATTAACCAGCTCTTTAAACAAATCCACATTAGGCCCTCCATTGTGGCTGCGCTTGCAAAACAGCCACTTGGGGAAGCGGCATAAAAGCTTCGACTGTATTCCTCCTCGAGGACACGTGTGCTAGTGTGTGTGTGTGTGTGTGTGTGTGTGTGTGTGTGCGTGCGTGCGTGCGTGTGTGTGCGTGTTGATTGGTGGCGGTCACACACTGGTACAGGATCTGGGCTGTTGTGATTGCGATGAAAGATTGTGCAATCACTGGTGGGTGGAGAGAGCAAGAGGTAAGCTAAGAGGGAGGGAAGAAGAACAGCGCGGCTAACAGAGAGCAACGAGGGAGGATGTTACCATCTGTGTAAGTAAATTAAAACCTGTGAGCTGATACACTGCCGTGCTGGACTAAGCACGTCTTTTACACAATTACAGGGATGGTCAAGTGTGTTTACGACTGCAGCCGAAGAGATGCGTTTTTTTTTTTTGTTTTTTTTTTGTATTTTCTTAAACTTGTTCCAGCATTGGAATCAACTTATCACATTTGATTAAATTATCACAAAAACATTGAACTTGTTCACATTTTTTTTATATCACAACTGCAAACTTGACTTTATTTACCTGGAATTCATGCAAAGTGTTGTAAAACGGTAAAATGAAAGCAAATGGTTCAAATCGTTATATTTTAATTCTACAAACGAAACTCGGCACGGTCAAGCTCGTTCAGATTGGATGGAAACGCTGACGTTTTTAAGCTACACATTCTCTATGACATCAGGGCCAAATACTGTCAAGTTGAAAATGTTTTTAATCAAAATAGCAAAAACTACTTAGCTTTCATTCTTACTTGCTCAAATATTTACATGAAACAAGAAAATTGGTGTGATTAATGTGTAATATTTGAGGATCTGTAAAAGACTGTAAATCTGAGACGCACAAATTTATTGGGTTGATTATCTTTGCCTACTCGTAATATTACCAGATTAAAGTCATAATGTTCTGACTTTATTCACATAACACTTCTACTTTATTTTCAACTTTTATTTATTTTACTTTCTTAGCGTGGCCCTGATACTCTGCCCTACTTGACCTTTATACAATCAGATTAAATTAACAGCAAAAAATATGACTGAGAAAAGATTGATACATGCTTCAATGAAGTAGAGCTTATAATGGCTTCTTTTTGGGGGGGAAACTTCACATAAGTGAACACTGCACCCTAACATTGTTTTTCGAACTGACTACTAACCAAATTTATGCCTCTGTTGAGTTTTTGATGAGAACAACAAATGTTCCACGCATTGCACTTTGGACAACCTATAAACCTCTCTATTGTAGTTCCTACATTAGTGTTGTTAGTGTCCAGCTGAAAGGTGAACTTGTTCTCAAGTTTTCTGCAAGTTCTCCACAAAGCCTTGATAATTACGCACCATTTTGTGAGAATCTATCACATACAATCCAAATAAATATGTGAAATAGTTAAAGATTTATTAATACTATCCAAGGCACAGCATGTAATATACAACAGTAAATGAGAGCAGAACATGTCATTACACTGATTTATCACTTTTTACAATAATTATCTGCCCAAAAGGCAGTGATTTATTTGTATGACCGCTATGGCATTAGAACATATAAAAATGAAAGTGATTAGCAAAAAGCTGGCAGCCTTCTTTACCAGTTATCTTTTAATCTCTTCAGTGGTAATATAATGTGTCGTCGAAGATTATTCCTTATATTCCCCCAACGATAACCTTTTTCACAAAACGTCGAATGACTCTTATGTTCCTCTCTGTGTTCATTATACACGTGAGCAACAGAGAAGGAGAGTCTATTTCAGCTTCAGTGGACAGGCACAAAGGCATGTGGCGCCATGGCCTGCTGTGGACAGATAGAGACACAGTAAGGAAAAAATGTGTGTGCCGATGGCTGCGTGTGCTGATACAAAGCAAAAAAAAGAACCAAAAGTCAGAAGAGTTGCTTTGAAAACCTGTAATAAGATGAAAACTGAAAACAGATCATCAGCTTACTTCAGTATGCACTTTTTAGAGACGAGATATATAAACACCCAGATTGAATGTTTCAGGTTTCGGGTGTGTTCTCCTCTTTCCCATAACAATAAACAGTCTAGTGTTATAAGGCAGTTTGCTCGAACAGCTTCGGTCTCTTCAGCTTGGAGCCCCAGAGAGACGCTACAGCAGTCAGCAGTTAGGGCAGTTTCTCATGGGGGCACTTGAAAATCAGTTAACTTTCCCCTCCGAGGCCTGCACTTGCTAACATTAGCATGTAGCACACCAATTACAGCCGACACCTAACATTAGCACAGCCTGCTGACAGTTAAAGGCCCCTGTGGGGCTATTTAAAGCCCCCAGTCAGGGAGAAACTGACAGAGTGAAGAAGTAGCGTTCAACAGTTTGTGCATTAAAGCCGTACAGCGAGTCACTAAGCAAGTTAATGGCTCTTTAGCTAAATAGCAAACACATTAGTCTTTCTGGAAAAGACGTGTTGACAGGCTGAAGGCTAACAAGCAGCTGCTCCACTTCACTAGAAGGCGTTTTGACAAAATCTGCTAAAGAACTAATGATTCACAAGCACTTCAATGTTTTTTTTCTGAGATTTTCAGTAGTTACAACAATGTGAAAATACATATTTACTGTAGAGTGACCGGCAAAAAGTGCAAGGTGAATATATTGTTGGGCCCTTAATGTGATTGATCAACACAAAGGAGTGCATAACTGGGAACGAAAATGATACTTAGGTTTGATTTCTTTATAACAAAAATAAGAAATATATGGTGTAAATCACAGGTCTGTTTTAGTATGCCTCAAACAGAGAGAAAATCAAACGACTGAAATATTAGCCATTCTTCTTAGCAAATTCGCTTCAGCTCAGACTAAATGAGGAATGTTTGTGAACAGCCGTTTTCAAGCCTTAGCCACAAATTATAGGCTTGAGTTAGATTTGAACTTTGACTAGGTCATTCCAGTACATAAATATGCTTTCATTGTAACACAATCTAAAAAAGTAATACTGAAATTTGCTAATGACTAAATGAGAGAAAAATCTATCAATGCATGGTATCAATGCATGTCTTGCTCTTGGCATCAAAAAAAGCTTTACTTATTGAAGATATGGACTCAAAAAGGGAAGTTGTCCAATCAGACGGGTATCTAAGAAGCTGTGTGAATGTTGAAAGACTCTTTCTTTTAGGTTCCTGAAAAAATAAGTGTTAAATAAAATTAACGTAAAAAAGAAATATTTCAAAAAGTTGTGTTTTTATTTTGTTGTTTTTTTTGTTTGTTTAGTTTTTGGGGTGGGAATTTTTATCTCCAGAAACTGTGGTGATGCGAAGATAAAGTAGGAGTTATGTGTTTGGAAAGAAACCAAAGCCTGTTCCCATGTGGCCATGTAACCATTTAACATAGTGCTGCTTCTTCCAACCAACACACTAATCACATTAATCATCTATTTGTGTTTAAACATCATTAGGGACCTTCACAAATAGATTTGCACATGCAGAAACAAGCACACTCAAGCACTTGTGGCTTGAGGTGCACTTGATGGGTACGAGTGGGAGGAGAGCCAAATTAGCCACCATACACTAATCACCCTCTAATGGCAGCACACTGCACATATTCAAGTTTGTGTATCGATTTATTATATACACAAGCAGAAATCTAACTTCACATTCCTATTATGCACATTGGTCTAATGAAATATAAGAACATCTAATATTAAGTGAAGACTCATCTAGTCTGAGGATGTTCTGCAGTGTCCTGAGTGTATGACTCAATATGATTTATAAAGCAGGATTTTGAGCATATATGCAGCACAGAGCAACTGTACACTAATCTCTTGCATTATAGAGCAGCAACACTGAAAGTGGTAATCATTATGACTGCAGGAGATGACTCAGAGAGGCTGAAAGACTTTACACCAGGAGTAGGTTAAAAATCATCAATCAAGACTAAACACTATAACTGCCAATATTAACAAGAGAGAAAATATGTTAACTTATTTAGTTTTGAAATGATTATATTTGAGACATACTCTCAGTGAATTTTCCAAGAAAACACTTTTATGTTTTTTGGGAGTTTTTTTAATAAAAACTAATGGTGTGTTCACACCAAACGTGTTTCACGCATCTGGTTCGCATTCAAAGTCTAAGTGGAGGCGAGAACGCTGCGAGGGCGCGGCGAGGGCGCGGCGAGGCACATCAAAATCGCTCCAGCCGTTTTTTTCCATTGTTGACCTATTTTTCGGACACATCAAATCCTTCAAACACGACGCAACGGGGCTCCACATAGTCTTTGAATATAATCCAGACGGGCGCCTTAGAGAGATAGGATGAGGAGCTCAAGATCAGTCCTTGTAAACATTTTGAATTTGTTTGCTTAAAGTAAAAAATGCTACAACATAAAATCATGGAACAATGAAATCACAGCTCCATGAATTATTTATAAGAATTTTTTTATTATAAGACCATGATTGTAGGTCTTATACAAATTTAGGACCTCATTAAATGTAAATACAAACTGAGAAGGGAAAACTCTGGACATAATTAAGATTTTCCAAGGCTTAATGTATCAGTTCATGCGTAAATAAATTAGTTTCACAATTCAAACCTAACAGAACAAACAGAAGGACATTCACAGACTGCTTTCTAGATTGTTCCACAGTTCAGTGGTGTTGTAGACTTCATAAACACTGTTTCTTTGTGCTTGTGTTGCATGGCTGGACTGTCCCGCCTAGCTGAGATTAGACACCATCTGAGACATTGCTAGGAGGGGTATATAAGAATCGGGCGACTTAAATGGAGAAAAATCCAATAATTATATCCGTTCAGAGGGAGGTAGCGCTTTTAGAGTAGGGGGTGACCTGTTATTACTCTCTCTTTTTCTTTCACTTCTCCCCCAAAAAAAATCTGAGGTGAAGGGGGTAACCTAAGAAAAGGGAAGAATGGACTGCACTAAGATAAGAGTTATAGCTGAGCTTGCTGCTAAAGTATGCCCTTGTAATTAGCTGAGTATTAGCTGCGGTGACAATGCAAAAGCACTGGGAAGGGAAGCACCCTTTAACGCTCCACTCATTTCCTGAACTTAATCCTCACCGCTTACCGGTAATAGTGCACAACAGCGCACCCGCCTGAACACACACACACACACACGCACGCACGCACGCACGCACGCACGCACGCACGCACGCACGCACGCACGCACACACACAACTCCTAGTCTGACTCAAATTTAGATAATCAACTGGCCACTATTAAAGGAAAAGGACTCCTTAAGCAAAAGCTACACCCAGCAGCCCACCTTCAAACCCTTTTGTGCCCGGAGTCACAATAACGGTTAACCACAGGGAACGTTGGCGTACATGTGCGCGCGCGTGTGCGTGCGTCTACTTCTAGGTCTGCGTCTGCACATTATCATCAAGTTGTGCTTTGATGCAGGCTGAGTGTGGCAACTGTTTACTTCTCGGGTGTCAAGAAGCTTCTAACAGCCAGCAGTACTTGAGGCAAGTCTTACTTTCTCATGGATAGAGAAGACAAAGCTAGAGAAGCAAAAATCAATTACTTCCAATTAAGTCAACCAGCGACTACTTCAGTGTGCCCTGGAGCCATTCAAGTCTTGCCTGCAATATTGCCAACCCCCACTACAACGCCACAAAGTGACACACACACACACACACACACACGCACACGCACACGCACACACATCCACACACATGTTACAGTTAAAAAGCCACATCCACTTACTGTTTGACAGTCTTTTATGTTTAGTGGCAAAATTATAGACCGAGAAACAATTACTGTGGCAATGGCTAAAAATGTTCTCGAGTATTAGTTGGAGAATTTTTAATCTGTCATTTCTACCAAACTGTACATACAAAAGCAAATATTCAAAATGACATTTATCCCTGCTTTGTTAAATCTACTTGGTTTATCTGAGATGTGTTGTGCAGACAACTTCTTATTGTTTTTCGTTTATTATGTAGCAAGACAAGAAAATGTTTCCCATGTCAAATTACCCACAACATGTTGAAATTGAACATTTAACTGATCACTTTATATCCATCTGTAGATCTGCAGTTTAACAGAATGTTAAACACACCAAGAAAGCTGAACAGTAAGAAAAGACAACGACTGTCTCCCTATATTACAAGGGGAAACATTTTTTTAATGTTTCTTAGTATATTTTGAATATTTTAGAACTTCCAATAGATCAACCTGGCCTTTTTTCTTTTCCTATTGATCTCTGATGTTCAGCACATTGTTCCAGCCATGACTGGGTTGTCAAGGTTAATGTTGATGATGATGACGATAAAATATGTAACGCACAACATTTCATGAACTCTGTAAGAGAATATTATAATCAATATTAATATTAATATTATATTAAGCCAGTGCCTAAAGTCTAGCTTCTGATTGGCACTAATTAAATAACTATAACTGTTGTTTGCTTTTTTTTTTTTTTTTTTTTTTAAGAATACTGGACTGCCTTTCACAAATCCAGTGGTAAATATCTAAAACATGCAAACGACGTAAACCTTAATTACATATTTCTTCATGATACGTGACACTTTATTCTCTTTGAGGAAACAGTAAAAGGGCATTACGACCAGCCTGGCTTCAAAACCGCTTCCCCAAGAGAAGTCAGACTTAGACTAAATCAATTTACACCGATTAAAAATCCTTTAACTTGATCTTTTATTTGAGAAATACTTGTCACAGCCGTGCTCTTTTATGAACACTGTTAGTTTCATCTTGTGTACATAATACCTTTTATCATTTCCTGAGCTAAATGTATTGTTAGATCCCTTCTGTAATATTCTCACTTAGTTCCTTACTGAATACTAGATTACTTGACAAGCCAAATATTGAAAAATTAAGTATTCTGGTAATGAGGAGGAATAGCATTAAGTTTTCTGAAAGACTCACATTTGTATTATGTTAGTAAAGTAAGGCAGACTGAGATGAAAATTATAGTTATATTTCATTGTGGTGTGACAAAACAAGCAAAGCTTTGAAGAATATACTGACTTGGTGAGAAAGAAACATTAAATAATCAACTCTGATATGGGGGGCGTGGGTGAGAGAGAACCACAGGTTCTTGAATAGACAATTGGGAGTAGTTTCAAAAAGCATGTGTGATATTGTCACATTGATTTCTCTCCACTAGTTTAAATCAAAATGGTAAGAGACACCTGAGCTCAGTCCAGAAGGCACCAATGGAGAGTGATTTCTATAGAAAGCATGTTATAAACAGCGCAGAGGGGGACCGCAAATCTTGTCATTGACACAACAGTCAGAGTGAGCTTGTGGCCGCATGCGTGTGTGTGTGCCTGCCAGCTTCCAGTCTAGCGCTATTGTCTAACAAGGTCTAATTAGCACTATGGCAAAATGAATTAGCATAATTATGCAAACAGGGCTGCGCTAAAGGCCTGGCACAAGGGAAGGCTACGGGGGGCACCTATTACAACACACACACACACACACACACACACTTTAAATGTGCGTATAAACACACATACACGTATTCAGTAAAAAGACACAACTATGGCATATAGTAAGCAGTCATAAACTGCTGGAAAAAAACAACAACTACACATGCACATCCCTGCCTAGAATTACAACAAATACATGGAATTGATTTAATATCGATGTTATTGTTTCCACCTCTTTACAAATACATCCACCTGACAGAAACAGTCCCCATACCTCCACAAACATGAGATACACACAGAAAATGATCAGCTCCCCACCACGCTGCCTCACAACACTCAAGCAGTCAGGGCTTATAGTATTTACCAGCGGGAGTGATAGGTGAGGTCGGTGGGAGATAATAGGGATGACTGAGAGGCTGAAAGGCTGGTAGCCATTCGCACGATGACAGCTGTAGTGAAGAAGGCTCTATTAGGCTTCATTAGGATGCTGGGCTCCTGATTGCACACACACACACACACACACACACACGGCCAGGCTTTCATCACTTCACAGGACATTTGGGTGCGTTCACTTCCAGCAGATGTTTCTAATCGTGGCGACTGCCACCCTTATATTACCCTGAACTTCAATCAAAAGTGCTGATTTATATGCAATCCGTCATCCAACAAGAAAGAAAAATGTATGTCTTCTTACGTACTCATCACTGGGAACGATGTATGAAGTGATCACCGGTTTGCAAAGCTAACATTTTAACAGTATTAGCATTTTAAAAATTTCTCACATTTTTGTATGTTGGAAATGACAGAGAAATTTTATGAAATACAGAAATGAAATACATTTCATTGGCAATACATATCTGTATTATCAATTACATGTATTTCCAGTAGTTGTCCCTATTGTTGTGTGCAACATGGAAGAGGGAGGTCAATATTAAAATGGAAAGTACTACCAACAGCGTCCAAAAGAGAATGTACAGAAATACAATATAAAGATTTGGTAAAAAAACAAAAATAAAAATAACAGCCACAAGGGTTTAAAAGACAAAATAAATGATTAAATATAATCACAGCAAAAACCTATTTTGTTTTTTACAATGAGTAAATGTTTGCTCAACGTTTGGTCAACGTCCATTCTTGGACACTGAACATTTAACTTTCAGGCCATGTTCATCTGAACATCATCTGAACGTTCGCTTGCTAGCTGGGTCAGGGGGGAAGCCGGAGCACCTGGTGGGTGCATGCACAGGGGACAAACTGCAGACAAAGTCCTGATGCATCCCTTCTTTTTAAACATTCATCTATTTTTGAAAGAGGAATTTAGAATAATCAATTAAACTCATTTTTGTGATTATGTACCCAGCTAGCAAGGAACATTATCTATATATATGTATGTATATATTTTTTTAAACTTTTAAATATCTGTATTCAACAGTGTTAAGTGTCTTATAAAGGAGCATTCTGTATATGATGATGATACCACTGCTACTGGATGAATACCATGACGAATCTGTACACATTAATCAGGACACGAAACCTTTACACTGCCACATCCCTCATGGGAACAAATGCTACCAAACCTGACAAATAACCTTACAGCCTATAAAGCCCTCTAATCAAAAACCCCTAGCAACGTCAACAAGCTCTAAGCCCTCTCAATCACACATGCACACATTCTGCCATGCATTCTTCGTCACTCCACCCTCAAGGGGCCCTGTATTGTATCCTTAAATCCTGACCCTTGGCAGGGAACAAGCATCTCCCCGAAAAAACCCAAATGGCGCTTGTTACAAAGCAGACTAGCGATTACAAGACTCCACCGTCGGCTAAAGAGACCGGGAGGGTCAGGAGTTCAGAGTTCAAATAGTTGAAAGTGCTGAAGTCTAGTCTGACAGAGGTTTAGTCATTTATTAGCAAGACATAATGAGCTACAAATGTAACTTGCAGCCGAACAAACTGTGTGTAAGTTGGAGGGAGGGAAGGGGTTATATATGTGAGTAAACACAGATGACCTTGCTGTGACACACACCTATGTTACCCCTACAAATAGTCTAAGATTTCCTGGATTATGACTTAGTTTGTTAGAAAAAACAGATACAGCCAATATTTACCATGAGGTTTCATTTACTCAAACTATTTGCAGAAAGCGTATTACCTTCGTCATACCAAAACAAAGTTGTTGTTTTCTTTTTTTTTATTACAACTTGTGATGCTCACACAAGCCTGTCATTTGGATTTACTCAGGACTATGATGCCGACCTCGAGATCAATTCCCCATTTCCTAAAATCCTAATTGAGCTGCCTCGCCCGCTCCTCCTCTGGTCTGGTGTTGAAACCATTGACTCCGGCTTATCTTTACTTTCAAGAAACAACATATTGTTCACGTACGTGCACACTTGTATAACAAACACAATAGCTGGAAAGAGGCTGTGGAGGCAGAGGGGTGTCACGCTGAGAGGGGGGGGGAGAGAGAGCACTTTTAAGCTGAATCCACACATTTTGGATACGGTGGGTTAATCCGGCCAGGCTTTTTAGCCTGCTATTCAGGAGGACAAGGACCCCAAGGATTTGGGCTTGTCCACACCTCAGGGGTAGGGGGATTACCAAGACAGCAGGAAAGGTGGAGAGAGTATAAGGTCGGGTGACGTGAAGGTGGGCTTATTAGCATGGAAGTAGTAGATTATTGCAGGTGGTGTGCCTTCTTGTATATCTGTGATAGGACAAATGTAAGTCAACATGTGCGCTTTTAAATTTTGAAGGGCTTCTCTCCAACCCCCACCCCCAAAAATATACCCCAGAGCTCCGACAGGGTCACCTCTGGGCCTTTCAGAGCCTCCTCTCAACCAACCCTAATTGATCTCACGCATTACTAGTCCCAAACATGAGATGGAGAACAGGAGGGAGATGGCTGCCCCATTGTTTGAGGAGCAAGGTCCCTCTGCTAAAGGCTTCACACTCCTTACACACACACACACACACACACACACACACACACACACACACACACACACAGACACACGTTCCACCTATGGCATGCCCACCCACCTTCTCCCCCTATTCTCCTCTCCCTTCCTCTATGCTCTCATCTCCGGCTGTGCTAATCCATTGGCCAAGTCAGGAACTCTGTTACCCATCTGGCCAAGCATGACTCCAGCTGAGAGGGATGGAGGGAAAAATGAGGGTAGCGATGGGCAGGGATTGTAAATTGAGAAACAGGAATGTGAATGGGAGGGGGTGCAGTCATCAAGATGTTTAGTTTGAAACTGAGAAAGTCGTTTTTAGTATGTATTACTTTGCATATATTAACAGCAGAAAGCAATAGAAAGCACAATGAATGGGATAAAGGGCACTAAGGTGGCACACAATAAAAAAAAAACAATAACCTTTTGCTTTTTACTCTTAAAAACCAAGATTTTGTGAGAAAAAAAATGTGTCAATTACCCAAGAGTTCTGACAGCTAGGACAGGCTACATCCCTGGTAACTCTAAACTAAACTAGACACTACATAAAATGAGCAATTGTTCAATGAGATAGACACCAACCCAAAGGTTCACACATTTTTCATTGCTTTGTTTCACACTGTTGCATTTCCCAGAGACTAACACCAACAGGAAGCTTCATAATACCATCTTTAAAGGCTAAACCACCCGCGGCTTTTAATGGAACAAGATTATAAAACACAGTGGATGTACAGTTTAGTAACTGAGATGCTAAGAAAATACAATAAAAATATAATAAAATAATTTTTAAAAATTGATCAGTGGAGTGATGACAATAAAAAAATTATAAAATGGCAATCTGATACGAACAAATGAACTGAAACCATTGGAACGCTTTGTAAAGAGTTTTAAAATAAGAACATCTTAAGAATGATTACAAATTAAGAAATAACTCACCTTTAATTTAAGAACATTAAGTCAATGGTGGAAAAAAATCCATGTTAAAAAATATAATTCTCTGAAATCAAACAGAATTTATCTTCCTATGACAATTTGCTGGTTTGAACACAATGAATGAAGGATTTTTGGCCAATCCCGTTTGCATAATCTCTCTAGATTATCCTCAGTTCAAGGTCCTTATGATGTTTTCTCTTCAGCTCACCCTGCCAGGTTCCAGTGACTTTAAAAGGAAACAGGCCCACAGCATCACAGACCCTCCACTGTGCTTCATAGTGGAAATTAGATGCTTTTTCCTTTTTCATACTTTGTTTTTTGCCAAATCTACCCAGCCTATTTGAGGTCAAAAAAAGCTTAATTTTAATCTCATTTGACCAGAGTTCACAGTCGAAGGTCATTAGAAATTAGCAGATTCCAAAACTCTAGTTGTTTATGTTTTTGATGGTAGGACAAGAAAAAAAAAATGCATACTGTTGACTCCTCTCACACAACCTGCTTTCCTGTCTGACCACTATCAAATAAAGGCCACTATAGCCAGAAAAAATAGAAGAGACAGCACTTCCTTTGCGGTAAGAGTTAGATATTGTATGTGTATTTAAAGTTTTGGAGGTTTGGTAAGAGTATCACATGTTTTTTTCCATTTAGTCTTACGTTTCGTTTTTCATCTAAAGAATCTGGAATTGGGTGTACTTTCTTTTTAACAAGTTGACAGTAACATATTCAGAACAAATAAGTACTGACACTTTGACCAGCACACGATTCAGTCAAGATTATCAGCAGGCATGCATTAATAGTAACAAAAGCAAAAGGCATAGCGGGTAACATTTTTTTGTGCATTTCTGCTCCGCACAAATGCACAAAATGGGATTTTTTTGTGCATATTTTGTGCATGCAAAACAAACACAATGGCTTAATAGGGTTGCAAAAAAATCTACTTACAGACATTGCCAGTGTTGTCAAAACTATTGAGTACTTCATTAACTTTGAGAGGTCCCATGTTATCCCTAGAAATCCAAACACAGATAAACATGAAATAGTCTGCTCAGTACTCTATTTTTTTTCCACACATGTACAGCTCTGTGAAAAAACAATTCCCTTACAAATATCTTGTTTTGAATTTTTTTTTTTTTTTTGTTTCACATGTTTCGGATAATAATATTTGGGATATTTTGTGGTAAACCAAACAATTTTGAGTAACTTTTGAAACAAGTACAGAACTTAGTACTATCATATAAAGTTTGGTTGGCCACACCTAACAACATATTATAAATTGTAGAAACAGCAAAGCAAAGCTCTTGGTCTTAAACATAAGACCAGGAAAGTGTTTGTTACTGGTTATGGTAACGTTGATGTTTTTTGTGAAATCTTAAAATGGTGTGTTCACCTGAGGAAGGCACCGTATTCAGGATAGTAGACACTTCTGTACTCCACCCACTGGTCATCTGAGGTATCACAGTGTTCTTGTGCGGAGAGTTTTTTCCTTCTGAAAAGGTCAAAGGTGGCAAACCTACGAACAGACACCTGTTTGACCTCAGGACTGTCTGTCTGCTTCTGACGCAACACCTGTAAGAGAAATACAGCTGATCAACTTCAGTTTGCACATGAAAACACATTTTTATTTGTTTTTTCTTTACAATAGCTTCTTAATAATTCTTGTCTCAACCTGCTTATAGGATCTGTCATGTCTAAATGATCTTCTAATATTCCATGCATCTACTTTTTGGCTTTTGACTCAAATATAGCTTAACATCTTAACTATTTCCCTTTTCTACATTATTTACATTGAATCTAATTGTTTTACTAAAGTCCTGTGTGGGGTTTTTTTTAACTACCATCACAGATTTTATTGTTGCTGTGCTGCACTTTGAGGACCATATTTATTGTAAAGAACTATTAAGATGTCACTCTGCCCGTTCAATAAATCATTGATATAGAGGAATTAATTGAAAAGGCATGCCACACTGTTTGAATTTTTGAAAATTTTGCATAATTTTCCTTCTACTCGAAAGTATGCAAACCCATACAATGTAGTATATTGTAACATGTAAAAAAATGTTTACTGAATGTGAAAACGTTTGATGTCAGTTGTAATAGCACATAAAAGCGGAGCAGAAGAAGGTCGTTATTCTAATTTCTGAACTTTTATTTTTTACGATACTCATCTATAGACAACCAATTCACTTCAGCACAAACGTATCCAAACCCCTGCTTTCTGTAGGTATTATAAAAACGCAGTGTGTGAAGTTGAAAATGTGCTTTTGTTTCTATTTAAATTCAAATTTGTTCTTGTACCTGTCTCAGCAGAGTCCATCTCGCTCGACCTGCAGTAGCACCACAGGTTGCTTCCCTGGAGTTGTGGGAATTTGGACCGCAAGAGTCCTCATCACTCTTATCCTTACAAGGCAAAGCCGACTGGGTCTTTTCTGTAGCGCCTGTGGAGCCTTTCTCCATCTTAACTGTTGAATACCCACTCGGATATATATGTAAACAAGTTCCGGGCTATAGAGCTGTCACAGTTATCAATGTCAATGCTGTCGAACGGTATTTAGAAAAGCATGGCTTATTTCAAAACTACAAAATCTACAAAAGCTCACAGACACGTCTTGACTCATACCACCTGGAACATGCTGCTTCCGTACACATTTGTCATTTCAGGCAGACTAATCAATACCTGAAAACATCGCACTCGATTTTCAATTGAAACTGTTTGCAGCACGTGAGCAAGCTCGATTGTTTTAGTCTGTCTTTTTCTGGCTGCGTCATCATGTCAGCTTTAGTCTGACAACGTTCTGTCGCTAACTTATAACGAATGTCAATTCACAACATAATTGTAAATATTAACGCTTTAAATGCGCATATCCTTTCTTTTCAGCCTTAGAATATCAAATGCAGCTCTCTGGTTGTAATAGTGAGCGAATTAACTGAACGTAAACACTGCAATGGCTAATTAATAGTTCAGTTTTAGATATGAGAGTTTTACGTTCACTATTGTGCTCCTCTGCTCCGCTACTCGGTGTTTTTCGTGTTCGTTTCTGGGACCCTAGGGTTTCTAAACGGAAAGCATGGTTGTCCTTATCCGTCCAGCGTTGGTGCACTTCGGTAAGAATGTTCAGGGAACTTTAAAGTTCATGTTCACTGTTCGCTTGGTGTAAAGTTACGGAGTGCTCCATCATTCGGTTGTTCGAAGTCATTCATTATTCAAAGTGGTACCTCTTTACCAAGTTGTTAAAACGAGTACTAAACCGAACAACAGACGGCTTGGGGTGACAGCCCTTTTGGAGGTTACAGCTCCTTGCTAAAATGCTCACGCTTATATTTTGCTTTCACGTGTTGTCATATAATGTGACAACGTTTAGCTGTGTAGGCTACAATATAAGAAAGCTGTCTTGTTTGCAGTTCGCCAGAACCCACGAATTGGCCAAAATTGTCATGCAAAACTATGGTGACCCTGAACTCACCATCTCCATAAAAAAATTTAAAAAAATCTGGTGGTCGTGGCTGCATCATGCTTTGGGTCTGGCTTTAATTCACCAGGAACAGGAGCCAGAAACGGTTTACGTTTTGGCCTACATTCACAATGCTTTGTGTGATAGAAATCTAACACCGCTTTAACCATCTCCACAGAGAACCATCGTAGACTGGAATGCAGTGGACTGCTTAAGAAGGATGCTTTACTCCTTGAAATCCCAAGAAATTGTATTGAAGTTTGTTGTTGTTATAGTAATGTAAATCAGAAAACGCACAAGGATTTAGGACTACTTTAAAGTATGTGAGAATTAAAACATGATTTCATGCTGCTCAACTCCAGCCTAATGCATTTTAATAGATGATCACATTCACGTTGTTTGTTGAAATAAATATGTCCTTATTGGTTGTGCTTTTTTCTTATATTCAGCAACATTAAAATAAATGGAAAAAAATAAGAATTTTTATTTAGTGATTTTTCAAGTGTGTCTCTATATCTTTTGTGATGAAAAGAAGATGTAATTAAGTCAAGGAATGCCTTATTAATAGTGTAATGTCGCTCCATCATTAAGTGTTTTTGTTTGGTTTGAATTCTTACTGCAGGAAGCTTCTGGGTTGTCATCCGATCATCTGAGCTCTGGATCTGACAAGTACCAGCAATTAAAGAAGCATTTTGTAAGGAGACTGAGGGCAACATACCACAGGTTCCACAGTATACCTGATTACTCCGTGGTAAGACAAGGTTCGGGGTTGTAATCATGTTGTGGTTTACATTGTAGTGTTTGGGTGTTTCTGCATGGGGTTTCTCTCTGGATACTCCGCCTTTCTCAAGTCGCCTAATCTGGATGTCAATAACTTTATAAATGAATAAAACTCCTTTTTACTCTGTCAACTTCCTGTGGTTTGTCCCGTTCCAGGTGTGCGGATGTCACCATGTGTACTTCATCAAAGCTGACGGCATCTACAGAATAGACAAAAGAGATCGTAAGCAGTGAATGAACATATATTTTCATTGGCATAGAAATTACATTTACATAGACATTTATTCTTCCTCGTCCTCCGTATTTTTAGGTACTCCAGAGCCTGAGCAGGTGTTAAATCTGGAACATGCTTCGAGGGCAGAAAGGAGGACGAGAGCTGAGCGTGAAGGGAGGGTTCAGTGGACAATTCAGAGAATTCGTCTGTCTCCACATGAAAAGCATCTCGCCGCTACACTGAAATGTTGTCACACAGAAGAGCTCAAGTAAATTAAACATGGAGGTGTGACTTATTCCAAAATGTTGACTGCCACACTGTAATTACTTCATATTTTTTTACTGTGATAATCAAGGTGTGTTGTTGTGAGACTTGGAGAGAGAAATACTTCCATTTTGCCCCCCCACTACATCCTTCTGGAGCTACAGAGCGTCTTCAGCTTTGGTAAATATTCGAAAATGTTTTAGAATAATTCAGCCGTGCCAAAGATTACAGAGTTAAAACAAAATATACGTAATATGCGGTTGTAGTAAAAAAATAAATGCATCCCTTTTATAGCTAAGAATTGGATGTGTTTTCTGTTTTTAATTAATCTTTCCTATTTTACCATTCTGCCTTTATCTTTTTACTTATGTCTTAGAAACTGGTGGAATCTGTAACATGTGGCTTTGTAAATTTAACGTCAGATTTAAAGGACAGAACAAGTTACCAGTCAGATCGTTTTAAGCACCGAAAACCTAAAATGAGTCAATGTAGAGATGCAGTTTTGCATTGATCTTGACTTTTATGTTTACGTACATCTGTGAAGAGTGGGCAACGGATGATGTCCTGTTTTACACAACTCTGGAAGGCCTGAGCTCCAGCTCCGTGTTTCGCCTGGACCTCGCCTCCGAAGGCAGCGGCAAAGTGACGTCCGTGCACGAGGAAACTCAGCCTGAGTACGTGTTGGTGTAGCGTCAGGTGAACCGTCTTCCTTCTGTCAAATAATCAACCAAGTAACCTAAACCGTACCGTCCTCCCCGCAGTGTGTTTGTGGAGGTCGCCCTGTCCAGAGACCGACAGATCCTCACCATTAACTGCAACAGTAGAACAAGTTCAGAGGTGATGCTGATTGATGTGACAAAGTCCCGTTTAGAGCCTTTTGTGATTCGGCCTCGTCAGCTGGACCTCCTCTACCATGTGGAGCACTGGAAAGGATCGCTCCTTATACTGGCTAATACTGGGCCAGGACAGGAGTACCAGGTAGAGATTCAACAGCAACTTATCAAAATGAATCTAAGAGAAAAAAACTGAATATTTACAGTAATGCAAATTTATGTAAGACTTAAAAAAAATTATATGTATATATGGACTCTAATGCCCAATTATTACAGCTGATTCCTCATTTTGGGCTTTTAGTTCCTCTTAGATCAATATGTAAATTGGGTTTGTAGTTCTGGTTTAGGTGCCAAAGTGTCAGCACATGGCATTTTTTAAAATTTTGTGTAGCTAAAATTTCCATAATCTGTACTGCCTTAAGGTCTAATAGTTACACATGTTAAATGATGAATTGATTTAAGGTATTCCAAATGTTTTGTGCTTTTAACCACTGTTGGTTGAAGCAGGGGAATTTAGTGTCATGCTTTCTAGCCATGTGTCATTTTCCTCCCATTTCTCTATTTTGTTCTACAAAATCCTAATAAAGTACACTGAAAGTGGTTAAAATGTGGGTATGAATACCTTCGAGACACTGCATGCTATCAGCAGCTACCTTTGATTTCTCATAAAGTATTAGGTTACTTCAAGCAACAAACATGTAGATATCTGTTATTCTTGTTTCACGTAATGTGCGTCTTCTTCCTGCTTACTAGGTGATGCAATCTCCCACATCTGAGCCGTCAACGGCTTCGTGGGCGTCTTTATTTGTCCCTAAACCTGACTCTACAATCAAAGACATGGACGTAGTTGGAGACTACTGTTTGTTGGTTCTAAAGACACCAGCCAATGAACTCGCTTTGAGCGTGATGTCACTGCGCAATCCCAAAGAAACATGCATTATAGAGGTCAGTGACTTGGAAGAAAACTCTTCTAAATGTTCTACCCATTCTTATATTCTTTCATGGTTTTTGGGGGGTTGTTTTTTTTTTACTCTAGTAATGTTATATTTCTGCTTTCATTTCTAAGCTCCCCTCCTGGGCTTGCTCTATTGAAACCAAGAAACCGGGCTTGGCAGACCGGCAAGACGTGTTAGAGTTCCTGTTATCGTCTCCCGTCCACCCACCCGTCCCATTCTCGCTGGATCCTGAGAAAGGACTCCTGCTGTCAGACCCAGGAACTCAGACCCACTCTGAGACTCACGACAAGTACGTCACCACACGCTTGAAGGCCTGCAGCCAAGTAAGACCGTCTTTAAAACGAACTCACAGAGTAAACTGTTGCAAGCAGAGAGATGGTTCTGCTCTTGTCGCACCTTGACCAGCGAAAACACCCACCGCTGTTTGGTTCTTTCATCAGGATGGCACTTTAGTGCCGGTGACGCTCCTCCATGCCGTACCTGTGGAGGATCTGAGTCAGGCGCCTTTGCTTGTACATGTATACGGAGCTTATGGTAGACACCTCAGCATGGAGTTCTGCCCAGTGAGGCGTTTTCTGTTGGAGCAAGGCTGGGCGCTGGCCTACTGTCATATTAGGTAATGCATCATCCTTTTTGTGATTTAAAAAATAAAAATAAAAAACGGATTCGATTTTTCTAGATTATTTGCAACAGGCTTACTAAATGTTGCAAAAAGTACCTTTTATCTTAGATTCCTGTTAGATTGAGCAACAGGTTTCCTTTGTGCACTCCAGATTGTTTTTCTTCTAAACTCTGGCAGGTTTTCCACTTTCCTACTGTGCTGAGCTGTCAGGGATCTGAGTTTATGCAGTGTAAGGTAGCCGCTGTGAAACAGTCAGAAAGGAATACCTGATCTATCGTATTCATCTATCAAAACCTACATCTGAACATAAATATCCTTGAGAAAACTGAGGTAGACTTAAAATACATTTTACATACTTGGAATGTTCAACAACTCTTAAAAAGTAGCATCATCTTCTACACGTGTTATGGACTCCACAGAGTCATGCTGGGAACCAAATGTTGCTGGAAGAACATGTACTAAAATTATTACCATTAAAGACATTAAACTTTTAAATGTTTAGGCTTTGTCGCAATAACAAATGTTGCTGGACAATGAATTGACCAGTAATTTTTTGAAATAAACGATAATATTGTTGTTTTTGAGAACATTTTCAAGTAATTTATTCATAATGGCATAATAATTCAAGTCAGCCTCTCAAACACTAATAAAGTTTGATTTTATGGAGAACACTTAACGCTGCAGTGGAAGATACTTTGCATGTCCAAAAAAAACAATTTTCTGGCGATCGTCTCTTTTCTAGGGGCGGGGGGGAGCGCGGCCTCTCTTGGCACAGACAAACCCGGGTGGAAGGGAAGCGGAGGGGAGTGGAGGACCTCCAGGCGTGTCTCCAGAAGCTTTTCTCTTCGGGAGTCTCCTCTGCTTCACTCACGGCCCTCACAGCCTGCAGTGCTGGAGCCGTGCCAGTGGCGGCGCTGTGCAACTGGAAACCAAACATGATGCGTGCTGTGACTCTGCAGGTGAGATGTTAAAGTGTCAGGGTCTGTGTGTTTATCTCAGAGGTTGTCTCTACTGAGGGCTAGGTTTCATCCATATTTAGGGTTAAAATATTTTACATATTGTTATTAATATAAAATATTATTATTATCATTAAGTATCTAAACACAGTGCCAGAAATTCAGAAAAACGAAAAACTTTTTACATCGATCTGTAGAAGATTTTTCACCTTTCGGGTATTTAGAAACGTATAGAATTTGTATTTATGATCAGAGTTCAGGTTTCAGGTTAAATGTTACAAAATGTTACTGATTCTATAATAGAGCTGATCTAAATAGACAGTAAGGTAGTCCTGTATCATCCTGCTGAAATAAAATACAAATGAACTTAGCAAAAAAAAAAAAAATACAAGAAAAAAATGAGTGAATTTGTGTCTTGATCTGAAGGCATCATTGTCTCTGTGCAGGCTCCTTTCCTCGATGTTTTGGGAACCATGGAGAAAGCTGATCTGCCTCTGACTGTGGAGGACAGAGATGAGTGGGGCGACGCAGTGGGAAACCCGAATCACAGAGACATCATCGCTTCATACTGTCCCCTTCACAACATCACTCCTCAGGTATGAAGAAGCTGCTTCCTCTAACGTTTCACTCTCTTAAACTAACTTCTGTGTTGTTCATTTTGTTACACGGCGCAATATAACAAGAAAAAAATCATGTAGAATTCACTTCATACATTTGTGGTTAAATGTATATTCATCTGTCATTTTAGGTATAGATCATCTCAAACTTTAAATTTATGATTTGAAAATCCCTTTTCTTTCAACTCTTAGATATTCTTAATTAATGTTTATTTTTCCATTCTTTCTGTGTGAAACAGCGCTACCCATCTATGCTGCTGACAGCCTACAGCGGTGATCCCAGGATTCCTCTGGAAGGAGTCCTCAAATACGCCAAATGTATAAAGAAAGCCATTCATACGCACTTAAACAGGAAGCAAAATGCAGGTACTTACAGACGGACTCCGTTTTAATAGTTTTCTATAATTGGAGCGCTACGGCCGCTGACATGTAAAGTGACAGCAGCCGTTTGTTTTGTTTGATGGTATATTTTATTCATATTTATATCAGAGTGCTTTTCTTGCTGTCAGTCTTCTCCCTTGAAGCACACCTGTGAGGTTGCTTTCAGAGAACCTCTCCCGTTGATGTTTTAATGCGTCTTTTCGTTGGACGAGGTCGTCGGTGCAATTTAAATCCCATGGAGATTTTCCATATTCTTCTAGGAGTCATTTCCTCTTCGACAGAGGTTTTATGGCTCTGGGTCATCCCCCAATAGTAGTGTCAGTGTGAAGGTCAGGGAAGGCAGCGGTAATAGATGTACGGGTGTCTGGGGGATGTCTTTCCACTGTGTAGCATTGGTCACCTTGTGGTAAAACCTGTGCATGTGTCAGCTAATTGCTTTCTTTTTTTTTCCCCCCCCAGACAGGCTCTTTCTCCCTCTCACTTATTATCTTCCTTCAAGACGTTGGTGGTACTCCTTATTTACACCACTCTCTCGCTCTCTCTCCATCTCTGCCTCGTCTCCTCCAGCTTCAAATGCACATATTATCTCTCTCCTCCACCATTTCGCACCCCCGTTGTTCACGTACACACCGGGCAGCTTCAGTGCCTGCGCTTGTGGGGAGATGTCTCCCTAATCTGTCTCTCTGTTCTCCTGAGTCTTTGATAAAGTGCTGATGGCACAGGCGCACCGAGGCAGGCGGGAAGGCCCATTAGCATGGTAAAGAGATAGCGTATCAGAGCAAGAGATTAGACTCCGCAGACAGGGGAGCTGTCAAGGTCAAGACCGTACTTGTGAATCAGTCCGTGCCACAGAAAGGAGGAAGGTGGATAACATGGAGTGGGGCAGTTAGACGTAGAGATACTGGGTTCGCAGTGAGATGAAGGCGATTTCTAAAAATAGACCGTTTTCTTTTATCTTGCCTTTTGTTTTCTTTCCTTCAGATTGTGAATCGGCACCAAGCATAGTTCTGAACGTCCAACCAGGAGCAAACCATCTTGGGCCTGAAGACTTTGTTCAGATGCTGGAAGAGGTGAGTCATAAAGAGGAAGAACAGGAAGGTTAAGTACAGAAACCATACTTCCTGATATCTAGAAACAAGCTCCTGTGATAGCTCTGGTTGGATGTTTGGCTAATCTTTCAACTTGTGGTTGGTTTCCTGACACTCACCAAATATTGAATGCATTTTCACTTGGGTTAAGATTGAAGCCTGTCCACAAACCTAATGTAAGCCTCCACTGGCAAGCCCAAAACCAGTTATGATGTGTGTTCTGGGTTATTTCATCCAGTTTGAGCAATTCACCAGCACCTGAATGAGGCAAGTAAATGCAGTGATGTTGGATTTGAAAGCCTCGCCTCCTCCAAACGCCGTTGTTGTCTTTGTAGCACAATAGCTCGACCTTTGCCGCAAAACCTTTCTCCTGAAGGCATCTGGCTTGTCCATGACAGCAGCCATACTCGAAGGAGTCTGTTCCACTTTATGACAGCACCACAGCATCATGGGTTTGTGGCAGGAAACCAACCAATTTAAACGAGCTCTACCAATGCCGCCAAAGCCAGATTGAGAAAATTATTGCTTCTTTGAGAAAATCCACATTAAAAACAAAGGAAAAAAACAAACTTTAAAGACCATTGAAGTCCTTTGATCTTTCTACCCTGGAAAAGAACGACTGAAATGTGTTATTAGAAGTTACACATTAGTACTAGGTTATTTAATTCATGCAAATAATGGTGTAGATCAACTTCTGATCTGCACCGTACGATTTAAGGAAGCTTTTAAAGAGCAATATTTTTAATATATGTGCTTTAAAATTAAACTAACAGGTGTTGTCATTACATTCATGCTGAAAAGCTTTACAAAATCCGTAGCTGTGGAAGAACTGGTTCAGAATCATGGAAATGAAGAGATTTTGCCATATTTTTTTAAAATGTACCACACCAATGTGTTGGAGTTCAGCAGGCATATGTAATACTGTATATTGGTCATAATTTGGCTAAACTTTTACTTTCCATTAAATTCACCAAAAAAAAGTGTGTTTTCTGCCTGACGCAGGAGGCTTTTAGGCTTGCGTTTCTATACACGGAGCTGAACCTGGACCCTCCACAACCTCGACGCAAGAGGAAGAGATAGCTCAGCTCTGAAGAGGCAGTAAGGAAAGCAGAGCTGTATTTGCATCACCGTGACGACCAAGTCTTCCACTCTGCATGTGAAAAAGAAAGAAATCACGTCCAGCGAATTCGTCGACAATCGTTTGCTTTATTGTACTCCATTATCCCCTCTGAATCAAGTCACCTCAGGACAACCTCTGTAAGTCGATTTACGAGAGCGTACAGTTTTCATAAATGCTAAATTGCTTTAGCATTTGTAAAGAACGCCAACAGTCTCCAAATAGCAGGCCTTCTCAGAGACGTAGCACTGTGCGGGATGGCTGGGATGGTACCGAGTGTAGGTGGAGTACCGAATGACCAAACCCTCTCCCGCCTCTGTCTGGATGCGGGATTTCTGGAATACTTTCTGGTTGTTGTTTGCATTGGTGCTCATCAGGACTCGGAGCTCGTAGGGCAGCTCCTTAACAGCAGAGAGATCCGTTGTGCTGAATTCTTTGCCGAAGTTAATCACAATGAGGTACGCTTCTTTGTGCCCATCGAGCTCTCTGAGGTAAGAGAAGACATTGGTGTCGGAGAGGACGTAGCAGAACCAACCGCGCAGAAAAGGGAGCTCCGACTGCCGCAGGCTGTTCAAGAAGCGATACTGAGAGAGAACGGAGCCTTTGTCTTCCTTCTGGGCCTGAGGGGAAAGAATGGACGAAAGAAAAACCAGTGAGATGGATATGACAACTATCTTTTACCAGGGGTTTTCTCAGTGTTGCGTTAGATGTCGCATACCTCCACGTTGACGGTTTCGTAACTGGGATGCACAGGTAACCAGGTCTTGTTGGTTTGGGTGTTGAAACCCGCGTTCTTCTCACTATTCCATTGCATCGGAGATCGCTCGGGGTCCCGACTGAGACTCTGAGGTCAAAGAATACAAATGATTATACTCCAATTGACCTTATACACAGTAACTACAGCTAACTAACAATAAAGCCTACTTTATACTGTTGAACTGTTCCTTTTTTTTGTAATGCCTTGAATTAAAATCATATCTTTGTACACGTGTTTTTAGTGTTTGTTCAGGGTACAGATTCTACTGACCACGTTGTATTTCCCAGCAGGGTCTTGCACTTGGCTTTGTGTGATATTAATGTTCTCCATGCCAATCTCTTCGCCGTAGTAAGTCGTCGGCGTGCCAGGGAGGGTCAGTAGCATCAGGTTGATGGCACGAACATACATCCGACCGGCACTGGAGCCAATTCTAGGCCTGTCATGATTTCCGACCTGGTTGCAGTGGAGGTAAGAGGTGGAGAGGCGAATGAGACTGAGCTGAGTGGATCACAAAAGACTTTACCCTATAGGTTTTTGTTAGGAAAAAAAAAGTCTCAAGAGAGAAACTTAAAAGTTGTACACCAAAACAGAAATTATAGATGCCCCCCAAACTGAAATTTACGCAGATTTATTTAGATTTGACCTGCTGATACCGATTCCTAGCGTGACCTTGTTGCACTCATGGCAGAGAACTGATCCTTCATGGGCAGAGCAGTCATCCTGCGCTTGAAACATTGTGGGCTCAGTTCCAGCTTCCTCCCATAGCGTATGTTAACGTGCCCGTGAGCAAGGCACTTTACCCCGAGTTTTCTAATGACGTGTGTATCAATCTATGAACATGGGAATGTTTGTGTGAATGTGTGAAATCAGCCTTAATGAAAGGCGCTTTCAGTTTCCACCCACCACCAATTTGGAGCGAACTTCTAGAAAACTTGCAAAGCTGTCGAAACACTGAGTTCCTTTAAGTCATAAAACAAAAACCCACCTGTTTATATCTGCCTTTGATTAGTATTAAACGGATCAACATATATGACCAAATGTGATGCTTATTGCTTGCTTCATGATCTGTTACTGTATTATGTTTTTATGGTATAAAGCACTTTGAACTGCTTTGTTGCTGAAATGTGCGATACAAATAAACTTGACATGTCTTTAAGAATGCTATACATCTGCTAAGAAGACTCATTTGAATACCCGGGTGATAAAATAGATGACCCTTATCCAAACCAGCTGCAGCATTGAAAAGGACTTTGCTGTTTATGATCATAAATGCT
Organism: Poecilia mexicana; assembly: GCF_051168715.1. NCBI lineage: Eukaryota > Metazoa > Chordata > Actinopteri > Cyprinodontiformes > Poeciliidae > Poecilia > Poecilia mexicana. The sequence continues at coordinate 9,965,740 of NW_028263384.1, forward strand.
GAAAACGCAACATCATCTTTGTTATCATAAGCACGTGTCTCTTTCTTCTTATCAGAAGAGAATCTGGAGCTTATCTTTTTTATATCTATTTGTACAATGTTGAATAAATTGCAACACACTTGAAAGGGCATCATTAGTTTTTTTTTGTTTTTGTTTTCATTCCAGAAGAATTAAGTAAATACTTACCACCCAGTTGGGCCATTTTCCGCTGGGCATGTTGGACATCCAGAGCTCAACCAGATGTTTAGCCCACCAGCCGCTGGTGTTCTGAGGCAGGTCCAGCAGGTAAAAGTTGAAGGGGAAGTCGCTTTCTTTTACTAGTGGCGTTCCGTAGTACATCATGGTCTTATCCACCTCTTCGTAGTCATAGGATTCTGTCACCATGAACCTGCAGAACAATAAAAACCCAGGTTATGTGTGAGATGGTGCACAAACTAAGCTGCCGTTTCTTACCAAACTGTTCTGATACAAAAAAGTGAAATCATTAAGTAAATATGCCTTCAGTCTTAAACCTGCTGAAAATATGCGCATACTCCACCCATAGTACATTGTTTTTACGTTGAGCATCTTTTATACTTTAGAGGCAGCTACAAAGAAACCAGAAATGATCTTACAATCTAGTTTATCGGTTTTCTGATAAGATCCAGCTATCAGGGAATGCTGTATTTATAGAACAACTCAGAACTTTAAGATACAGTCAGAAAGTTAATTTATTTCAGTGATTTAAAAAGTGAAATCCTATAGTGATTCATTACACAATGAATCACTGTAGTTTGTGTTTTCAGTTCATTGTGATGTTCATGGTTTGCAGCTGATGAGAAAACATTATTTTTCTTATAAAAAGAATCTTACATAAAACTACCACAAATATTCTATTACAAATTATTATGCTGCAGCCTCTGCTTGTAATGAATCTCTGTAAAATGAGCTTCCCTTTTTGAATGAAATTACTGAAATAAACTAACCTTAATTATGAGGGAATTTATCAAAATGTGCTTCTACTTTTAATAAAACTGCATGTATTCCTACCTGTATCTGCCAGGTTCTCGGCTGTAATCGTCCATCACTGCTCTGAACTCTCTCAGCATGTCGTGCAAGCCCACCTGGCTGGTGGTGTAGTCATGATACAAGTCCCACTCTGTAGTTACCAATTCCTGAAGTGCAAAAACATTACAGAAAATTTTTAAACGAGACGGTAGAGTTAAAAAGCTTTGCATTGCAGAAAGGATTTTCCAGGCTAGATTTTCCGGGGGGGGGGGTTTTCTGACTACTGGAAATTAGGGAGGGCTTGTCTGTAAATCAGACTCCGCTCTCCGGCTGGTTTCTTATTGGGCTGATGGAATGCAAGCAGAAAACAAATATAAGACTCCGACTTTGACTTAATAAGTCAAGCAGAACCGAAGGAAAGTTTTCCTCTAGCTTTATAGGTGAACCTTTTTTTTGTTGTTTTTTTTTTTTTTTAGAACAACTGCAAGAAAGAAGCTCACTTCTTGTTAATGGCTAATGTGTCTTACTTCTATTTCAGCCAGTACCAAGACCCAGTGTTACATCTTTGACTGAATCAACCTGCTTCGCTCCTCAGTTTCCGCTTAAAGGCCAGTGACTAACACCTGATGCGCCGGGTTGCGTGGGTAACTCCAAACCACTCGGCTTACATCGTCACCGAACAAATGAGCCATTATGCCAACCACTAACTCACAAACACGGTGGTGTTTTTGCAGTTATTACCAGCCATAAACATTTAAAGCAGTTTTAAAAAGCCACAGATAAGTTTATGGCTGCGTTTTCAATTTTACAACAGACCATAAATTACTTTTGTTTGATAGTCCAAAGATGTAAAACTCTGTAAGTGTGATCTAAAATCAAAGTCTGAGTCAGTCCCAGCATTACAGCATTAGTCCACAGTGGTCAGTAAATCCCAGTGACTTGCTAATCCTCTAAAATATGCTTCTTTTCTACTAATCTTTTCTGTCGGGGAGGTGGGGTGGAAAAAAAAAAAGTGCCTCCGCGAGGTTTTCTTTACTTATGTCAGAGTGTGTCATTAAGTCTTTGAATTGCAATTACAGTGTTTTCTTAAGAAAAGCGCAGGATGAACCTGACATTTAAGCCAGCGATAAATAATAAATGGCACACGGCGTACAGCGAGAAACATCCCACTCAGCTGTTACGGGCTGTTCCGCCGGCTGCGGTCGGCCGAGGTGTTTCTGCCCACGCCGCTGCTTTCATGCATCTCATTATTCTAATCTGGACTCTGACACGCCACTTTATGAGTCAATGAAATAAAATCGGGATTATATAACGGAAGGTTAAAGCGGGGATTGTTAACTGAGCTGAACTTTGAGCGGTGGGAGTTACAGCGGCAATTAAAATTTAACACGACGAGCGAGAAAGGAAAAAAAAAAAAAAAGCTGAGGATTTGTGAGAATATATCATCACGGGAAAAGAATGAAACCGTTTTTATGCTTCGTGTCGTCGTTCGCTTGTGAAAAGGTGGGAAGCGTTCGGTCTGCTACTCTTGACAGAATCAATTCATTTGATGCGAGCTTGAATCGTACGTTGTGCTTAAATTTCTTCCACATTTTGTCACACTAAACCACAAACTTCTGTGTATTTAATTTGTATTTGATGTACCAAGACATGGCCGTTCACCTGTTTTTCAGAGAGGCTGCTGAGCTCAGCTCTGAGTTGCGTACGCCATAATTTTAGCATATAAGTGGTGAAACAAAACAAAAGAACCTACTATTAAAACACAAACCCATTAAAAGTCCAGTTTGAAGTTCATCTCAACACAGCAAATATATGGACAAAAGGGCTCTGGACTGACAAAACCAACAACTTTTTGGGCCATCAGGTCACAAAAGGTGGCTTGATGGACAACCTTGTAGACTCACCAAAGGTCGAGTCTACAAAGTATCGTCACATCCGTACGTTTTGTGTCGGTCTAAACGACATAAAATCCCAATGAAACTCACTGGGGTTTGTGCTTGTAACGTGATCACGTGTGGCGAGGTCTGAAGCGCCCGAGAACGTTTGAACACCCGTATTCGATTAACGGAGGCAACGCTCACCGGCGGCATGTCCGGATCCACCTGTGGCTCGTCTCTCAGATGTGCTGCTTCCAGCATGTGTTTGACCGCGTCCATCCGGAAGCCGTCCACCCCCTTCTCCAGCCAGAAACTGATGAGATCCTGAAGGGGAAGGATAAAAACACTCATTTCATTATCAATTTTAGGCTTTTTCTTTTTTACCTTCATCAGGTTAAGTAGTGATGCAACAAAATTATTACATAGTAAAGTCTTCTTAAGAATCGGTATCTTACGATGATCTCTTGAACGACGTCGGGGTTCCTCAGGTTCAGGTCTGGCTGCTCCTTGAGGAACTGGTGCAGGTAGCACTGCCCTCTGACCTCATCATAAGTCCACGAGGAGTTTCCAAAGATGCTCACCTGCATGACAAGTGAAGGTTGTGATCAACACTGGGAAAAAATCTGAAAATTTACCCAACACCGTGCGAAACAGCAGCACAGACACAAACCCAGTTGTTAGGCTTCGGGGAAGCTGGGTCACAGTCTGTCCAGACGTAGTAATCCTTGTAGTGAGGATCTCTGGTCCGACTCAGGTTGAACCAGCGGTGGCGGTCACTGGTGTGATTGGGAATGAAGTCCATAATCAGCTTCAGACCTGAGGAGGAGAGGTGTCACCATCATCTGACACTAAACCAGAGAATCCCACTTCCACTTCTCTGAAAAAAACAAACAAAACAAAAACACACCCTTGTTGTGCATTTCAGCCAAAAGTTCTTCAAAGTCCTGCATGTTTCCGAAGAGCGGGTCGACGTCCCTGAAGTCCTCCACATCGTAGCCGAAGTCTTTCATTGGAGAGCGGTAGAAAGGGCTGATCCACACCGCCTTGATGTTCAGGTCCAGGAAGTGGTCCAGCTTCTCCTTAATTCCTGCATGGGTCGACACAGAAGTACTCAGATTATAAGATGCACATGTCATTGAATTCCTCTTAATGGTAGTTTTATGTAATTGCAAAGAGTCAATAGTTTCTGAGCGGGCCCTGACAGATGCAGCACACTTGTATTATTGTTGATTAAAGTAAATGGTTGCCTAAAATGATTGTGTAACAGAGCAGCATTTTACTGCTTTGCTACACAGCATTCTCATTGCAGTTATAAACAGATAAAAACAATGTTTCAGTCTGAAATCAATCTGATTATAATCGTTAAGCAAGAATTTCCTAAACACAAAACAATCTCTTTTTTTATGAAAAGTTAAAACCTTCTTAAAGTTCAGAATAGTCGTGTTACGCTTTTAGCTTTTATTCTTCTCAAATCCCAGTCAGTCATACTGAGCCAGGCTCTGGTTCTGCTGGAGGTTTCTTCTTGTTATTGCTAAATGCATGCTCGATATGAGGGATTTCTGTGAAGCCAATAACGCAACATTGTTGCTATGCGCTTGCTGCAACCCCATACAGTCTGATGGGTTTCCTTAAAATACTTTTTAAACTACTTTAGATAATTAACTGAGTTTACAGTACTGGGATTATTTGAAAAGTATGTGTGATTCAATTAAAAAGTTTTTTTTGGTTTTTTTTTTTTTTTGCAATGTGCCTCGAGGTGAGCTGTAGCTCCTCTAAACTCCAGAATCACCTCAACTCGCTGCATCACGTCGAAGAAAGCTATTCCCACAGCATGATGTTAACACCATCGTGTCTCACTATACAGCTAGCTTGAGAACTCCAACTAAACCTTGTATTTATTTATTTTAAAACTTCTGATTCATTTGCACAGACATCGTCTCCATTTGTAAATGATGTGACTTTTTTGTGGCACGAGATTATGTTTGGGTACTACTTTTTATATTTTAAAAAGATTGTAAATCATGTCTTTTCTTTTATCAGTAATAATAATAACAATAAAAAAAATACTAAAAACAACCACACCCGACCTTTGAGGTCTCCGACTCCATCCCCGTCAGAGTCCTTGAAGGACCGGGGGTAGACCTGGTAGACCGGGGTGATGTGCCACCAGCGCAGGCACGGCGGGGACAACGCGATGATGGTGATGGTGACCGCCACCAGCGCCAGGGTGCAGCACACTATCAGCCAGAACAGGATCTCTCTGGGCACCCGGTACCGAGCCCGGGAGGAGTGCAGCAGCAGCACCTCCTTGGGCATCCCGGCGTACGGCTTGAGCTGCGTGTACTCCTCCGCAGCCGCGTCCAGCTTCACCGCGGTGGAGTCGCGTCGCTTCCCGGTGCCCGAGCTGGAGGTGTCCGCCGCCGACCCGCCGTCGTCTGCGTCCTTAAAACCCGGGTTTCTGATGGTTTCCTCCAGCTCCATTTGACCGCTGTTCTTTTTTAAACTCATCTAGATACTTCTGTTAATTCAAGAAGAATTAAAAAATAATAACTTTGAAACTAAGTGCGAGGACGCTGTGGGAAAGTAGGAAGGTAAGAGGCAGATGGAGCTCAGGCTGCCTCAGTGCCACCTGTGGAATGTGGGGGAACACCGTGGAAACCGGAGAGCTCATAGGACTGGTTACAGATTAGCTTTTCTTATCTTGGTGCAGAGTGGGCTGGGTGTGCTGCATGAAGGACACCCAGCTTGTATGTTCAGCATCGTCAGCGATTTGAAAACTTATTACATTAAAATGTTCGTGATGTTCATGCTCTACAGCCAGATAACATTTTTTCTTCAAAACAAAAATGCCTTCACCTGCTGCCAGCGTTCATAAATTTTGAATGATTATGAAATTATTCTCAACTCTAGGAGGCAAAGAAAACTAATCATCCAGAACCAACTTTTCTGTGAGACTTGGTGGCATTTATGAGTTTTATGTTTTGTTCCTTACATGTTGCCCCCACTGTCTTGTCCTGGCCCAACTCTTGCAACCACTGTTTACATTATTACTTTATAAGTATCTTGATGAATCGGCTCCGTGTTGAGCCAATTCATTTTTCGGAAGATGCAAAAATAATTTAAGACCAAGTATTGGAGAAAAATATACAGAGTCGAATGTGCCTGATTCCCCAAAAATATTTTTGTATAATTGATAGTTTAAATAATTTTTAAAAAGTTGTCCCTGTTGAAGGACACCCTACTAATGTGTCCAAATTCACACAGGCAAACATAAAAAATGTTTTAAAACAGTGTAAACATCTGGTTTCATTAGTATACACTGTTGCTGATTTTTACTCTGAACTGAGATCATGAAAGTTATTTCATGTCTAAAGAAATTTGGATGTTTATTCTCAAGTCTTTTCCAGTTCAGGCGTTACGCTGATGACTTACTAGTAATGTGCAATACCCAAGATCTCCAGATCAACTTCAGTTTCCAACATGAAATTGTAGTCTCTTGCTGAGCAGTTATTTTCAATCCAACAATAACAATGTCATCAGTATATTATTCTAGCAAGCATGTGCAATGCACCAGACCAGGGTCAAAAAGTGCAATCGGTGCACAATTGCAAAAATCTGTTTACTAATGTAAACCGATGCATACCTCTTCAGGTAAATTGAAGTTTGAATACAATATGCAATAACTAACCACAGGAAGCTCCCACTAACATCACATCACAAACAGCAGTTTTAACATAAATCCATCTTTTATTGGTTACGGTTTGTAAACTTAACAGCAATAAATCAGTACAGGGGGAAAAAAAAAAAAAAGGCGTGGCAAAAAAACTCAAACTGGCCCTTCTTTAATCATCTCAAAAGGTCAAAGTTTCTTCAAATCAGCCTTAAAGTAAAAGCCATAATGTGAACTAAAACACAAAAAGAAAAAGGGTAATCTGGAAGTTACCGTTGCGGCTACACAAATGTTAACTATAAATGAACATAGTGGGCTGAACAAAGACATAAGCAGTCATTTTTCTCCTAAAAGCCTCATAATAGTTTACTCCTGTGTTCACATCGCTCCACATTCTTGACTCCCGTTTGCAGCATTTGATGAACCAAGATTTCCTAAAACTGTGGCTTAACTCTCTTTACACAAATAGTAGCAACAAGTCAGTGAAAAATAATCCAGACATCACTTAAAATGACAGTTCTCATACTTTCAACAACTAGAATGATTAAACAGTTTAAATAATAATTAAAAAAAAGGAAGCAAAGTGAATGAGAAGCCGCAGTAGAAAAAATAAAATAAAACGCGAATCAGGAATCACATTCAGGAAAAAAAAACATCTCTCCCACCATTCAGATTTTTAATTCCTCAGAGCCCAGTGTCTGATGTAGAAACCTTTAGACTGTTTAACGTGGAAAGAGTTTACACAATGTTAAAAACTAGGAATAGATTATAATTGTCAACTAGAGTCTACACAGCCAGTGAATTACAAATTACTGATGTAAATTGAATATAATTTGGTTTGATCAAAACCGTCGCCTTGATTCCCTAAAGATTCTTCCGCTTTAACTTTTCATACATTTCCTCGTCAGCATTGTGTTCCCCCCACAGTGAACATGCCCACATGATCCCCTCCAGCCTGTTGCTTCCCACCACAATAAACGAAGCCCCTCCTGGTCCAAACAAAGTAATCATTGCAAACAACTGCAAAAGAACTAAAACATTCAAGTACCTGTTTGTCATATGGCACCGAGAGTAAAGAGTACCACAGTTGCATTAACCAGCCCGGTCCCGTTCAAATACTGCCGCTGCATAAAGAACCATTTGCTTTTAAATTGAGAAATGTACTTCTTCGAAGCTTTTGCATCCGTTCAGAGAAATTAGCTCAGCGTATTTGTTTATGCACAGATTTGTTTAAAGAAAAACTAAAAACCAAAGATGCATTACTTCAATTTTGGTTCTGGAACACATCCGTCCAAGTTCGCTTTAATAAAAATATATGACTCCCAAGTCCATACAGGCTCCATTACGTCGATCACTAACGCACCTGTTCCTCTTTAGGTTTCATTGATCCATGAGCAACAGAATCACAAGTCATGTAATCCCCTCAAAAGAAAAGAAAAAACATCACATAAAAATTAAAGAAAAAAAACTGAAGGTAAAACAAAAAGGCCGTTTTCTTTTTCCTCCAAAGAAGTTATTTAAGAGATGGAGAGAAAGGCAAGTTGTAGCATGAGTAAGAGTGTGTGTGTGTGTGTGTGTTTGCCTATGAGTTATGGATAAAAAGGCAAAGAGGAAGAAGGTGAAACTGGAATGTCTTCATCTCCAAATCCTTTCGTTGGAAGGCTTCTGTGTTGGAGCAACACCTGTGCATGCCTAATCTTAATGTTTCTGTTCTTTTATCGATATATCTAAGCTTAAACACACACACACATATCAAAAACATATTAGGCCACAATGAATACCAGGGTAGGAAATGCAACCAAAGCAACAACAAAAAAAAAATCAAAATATATATATCTTTATATATATATATGAATTTTATATATAATCTCTATTCCTTTAAAGAAGAGCAGGCTCTAAAGCTTATGATTCTGGTTTACCAATGCACTGCAGACTGTTACCGGAGAAGACAGGAAGCAAAGAGAAGTAGCAGAAGGAGGGAAATGATAAACTGTTGCATCCTTTAGCAGGAGAGAGTGGAGACAGTGAGCAAAAACGTGCAAGAAGAGTCACACTGGAGTTCACGTGTGGAGAAGCATACCCACCCGTTTCAGGAGCCAAAGTTCAAACCAAGACGGCAACACACACACGTGTTATCGTGTGGAGCCTCGGGTGATCCGCTGTCGGGACCCATTTAGAGGACTTTTACCCAGAAGTCTTTGGATGATGATGTTGGAGTTTCATGACAGTTACATTGGAGTAAGCGCACACAACTTCCCCGTACGGCGTGATGGTAAATGTGGTGGTTGCGGAGTTGTGTGGTCGATAAGCTCTCAGTCAGAAGAGATAAAAACACGTCGAAAACAAATAATGCCACAAAAACACCACTGAAGCGTTCTCAGTCGTATACAGACGTGTGAGCGGCTGGTTTTCTGTAATGGCGTGCCGCCGGTGGAGTTGAGGTCCCCTCTTCTTCTCTCGTGTCTCTGCAAGGCACCATAAAGTCCCAAAGCCGTCAGAGCAGAGCTGCTCCCATGTCTGTCAATCCACAACGAAAACAACCAACAAAATGAAACCAAAATTTAAAAAAAAAAAAAAAAAAAAAAACTGTGCTTTGTTGTCTACTTGATTTTGTATTGTAAGTGTATGTCTGTAGTGCAGTTTGCTAGTTTACAAAAAAAGCATCCTAATCCATTTGCAGTCCTCCATGTTGAGTGAGGATTATAATGATTATTCTCTCAGATGAAAAATTAAAAGATGAGTTAGGATGCAGTCTCATGTGGAATAGTGGTCCTGTGGAGATTTTTTTGTTTTATTTTATTTATTTATTTTTGGATCAGGCGTTTGTGCTGGACAGCTACCAGTGGCACTCCAAATCTGCTCCACTCTGCAAGAGGACAGCCAGGAAAGGTAGAGCGAGGAAAGGGAAAAAAAAAAAAAAAACAGAAAACAGGGAGAGATGAGAGCGAAAGAAAATACTCTGTTAATTTAACGTCACGTTAACAAGTTTCGGTTCCCGACCCGAGTTTTCGAGGGAACATTTTTATACCATGAACACAGACAAAAAAATAAAGTTACAACACCAACACACTCTAGCCTCAGGTTTGTAGATCCTTTGATACAAAACTAAATTAATTTGCCGACATGTTTCTGTAGCTTTCTCTTCTTGCGGGGGGCGTGGCACAGAGACAGATTGTTATTTGCTTGCGTACGGCTGCTGAGACGTCAAGTGAGACAGCAATGCATGCGTGTGGGGCTGGTGCATGCGTGTTTGTGTGCCTGTGATGCGAGAGAGAGGGGGACAGACAGGACCAGAAACACCTCATTGCTCATTTACACACACACACACACGCACCCACACACTCCTTAAAGTCTAAATGGAGCTCTACATGCTGGAAAGTAGACCAGAAGGGGACGTATATAGACTGATGGAGGCGTGACAGAGGGGGAGTATGCTCTGCAGGTCACCACTATACATGCCTGTAAGAATGTGTGTGTGCGTGTGTATGCATGAGGTTTTGGAAGGAGGGCAGGGGTGGGTTGGGGTTTAACACTTATATATGTGATCACTTACCAAATGAAACAGGAGGGCTGCATTAATCAGAGGGTGAACACACAGTTAGACATGTTGATGCTTCCCTTGTTGGCGTCTTTATACGCGTTTTCTTGCTAAAAACAAATTCACACCTCTTGGGACTTTTCCCACATTTTGCCAAAGCATACCCGCAAAATTTAGTTGCATTATACGTGGATTTTCTGCAGTAGATCAACACAAAGCGGTGCACATTTGTAAAGTGTGTCTGTCACAAATAAAAAAAACAAAAAAAAACAAATTGAAGCCCAACAAAGTTTGTGGTTGCAAGTTGATGAAACGTGACAAAGCTCAGAGGATGGACAGTTTTGTGTGTGTAACTAAAAAGTGTGTATGCACAACAATAGAGTTGGAACCAATTTTACCGTTTTAAAAAGCTCATCTTCACTTTAGAGTGCACATAAGTGTGCATCAGTAACAAACCTATATGGAATACCTCTGCTTTGTTTTTAGTATGTTGAAAAGGTAAAACTTTTAAAGTGTAAAAAGATAAGAAGTTGTAACAGATGATAATTTTCCTCCTCAAATCAATGGTTGAAAGCCCTAGTGAAAGCTACTGCCACACACACACACAAACACACACACAATCCCTTTTTGGTGTTAATTATAATCAGATAGACACACATGGAAGAATCCACTGAACACATAACATCACTTGGAGTTCAAACACTGACAGCAGCATTTATCACAACCATGACAAGATGCTAGCTTAGCCTGCTAACCGTTTAGCCTGAAATGTAGCTGGGATGTGTTGGAGGAGCTACAGTTACCAATTTAAATTCAATTATTTGAACTAAAAGCGTTTCTTAGATTTTTCCTTCTCGAGTTATACATATTTTTTCACCATAGTGGAAGAAATATCAAGAGTAGACAAATGTTTATGTTTGAAGTTATGATTTAAAGCATGAAATTCTGCAACATTTTAATCATAAAACTACATTTTCAAACAACTTCCTTGTTGTGCTGTGTCGAGGCCTTCATTTACCTTAGCTAGTTAGAAATAAGTCCTACAGTTTTTAACATTTTGAAACACTTTGCTCCGTATGTGGGACGGCACAGTCAGTGAAACACAGAAAATAAGAGTTCAAAGATTTCTATTAATTGAGTTGGATTTTTGTGAAACAAGTAAATTAAAACTTTATTTCCAAGGACTACAGACTTTAAGTTCACTGTGACAGATGTTGAGAATGGAAAAAGTAAAAAAATAAAAATAAAAAAAAAAGTCAAACATATAGAATAAACCAAGTAATGCTTTGAATTTGTCTTGGTCATTTACAGCAGCAAGTGAAGAAAGAGACATCAGGAATATCATAAGGTTTAAAGTAAAACCTAGAATACACATCATGAGCAGCAGCTGTCTGTAAACCAATGAGACTCTTGATGAAGGACAACTTCCCAGTCCACAGAAATTAATAGAGATGTTATCAAAACTACATTACATAGCCTCAAAATGTCAAGACAGTGTTGGTTTAGTGTTTTTAAATACAGGTCAGAGGCCAAAGGTCATTTATAGACACTTACTCCATCTTCCTCCTTGTAAGGATTCAGACGGTTGTATACTGCTTCGATAACACTGCGTCTGCAGGAAGAACACAAACAAGGTTGAATATGTTGAGAGTTTAACAGTTCAGGGAACTCAAAGTTAACATGGAGGGCATGAAAGACAGACAGAAAATACTGGCAACAGTTAAAGAGGATACATGTTGGTACCATAATAGGCAAATATTATTATAACTAATTTTGGGAGCATTAAGGGCAACGTCAATAAAATCCCAGTGAAACGCATAATGCTCTATCAGGGTTTCCCCCAGTGTATTATAAGCCTGGCGGGCCACCAGGCTTTACTTTGCCCAACACCAGGCGAAGTGTTTTATTTTAAATAGATTTTTCTTTGTCCAAGTAACAGTGACAGTAAAGATAGATTAAGCTAGGTTTGTAGTTGAAGAAACTGAACTGGGCGTGAGGGCTGTCCCTGCACCTGCCCGCTGGCCTCACATGCCATTATTTCCAAATTATGATGCCGACTTGTGCACCTACAAATTTTTGTAACTTTTAACATTTTTTAACACTAAAACATAGTGTCCCTACCACCTATTATATTAGAGAACATCAGTGAACAAACGGCATCATGGAGACAAGAGGAACATGTCATAAAAGGTGGCAGCATTTACTTGCTAGCGAGTCCACCCCCAGGTGGCAGAGGGGGCATCCCGCTGTCGGAGGCCAGGTTCCTCATCACCATCACCAGATCCGGAAAAGCCTCGTCTCGGGGCCGAGACAGCATTTCTAAACAGGACAGCAGAACTGCTGTTACACAATGCTTATTATTGCCAAGACCGTCAGTGGAAAGAAAAAGAGTTGAGGAGAAGGGGGTTATTGGAGGACGTGAGGATGGAAACCGTGCAAGTTAATTTTTTTTTTTTTTGAAAACAAGTGTCTGAACGAGACACGGTGACAGCAAGAGGCTCGCAGCTGAGCTGAGTGGCGTGAAGCCAGGTTGATGTTCAGCCAGAGCATTCCTCTCAGTCTGTCCTCTCCCCTTCTACTCCCTCTCTTCTTTGTTCTCCACAAATTAGACAATAGCCTGAGCCAAACATGTATACTCTGTCTCACCTGAACCAAAAGTTTCTTATATCAAGTAAAAGTCACCATTTGTGGCGAGCTACGTACAAGCTACGGTATTTTCAAGTGTATCTTGAGGCATTAAACTGAACGCCTTTATAATTCATTCTGTGAGGCAGAGAGAGAAAGGAAACAAGCTGATAAGGTCAGGTTTTGTAGGAATTATCAGCTAGGAATAACATCTTACAGGAAAGGGCTACACTTTGAGCAAAATGTCTCATGAATCAGGAAGGAATATAAGGAGGGGGGGATTAGAAAACAGCATACAGAACAGAGACAGATCAGGGAATTCATCCAAACAACACAGGACAAGAAAAGGAGGGAAATGGACAAGAAGAGAAGGGAATAAAGGAGGGAGATGGTTCCTGAAATGGAAAAACAAGCTATAAAGTATCATTTTTTTAATATGAACAAGATGTAATTCAGTTGGAACATCCATAATATATAAAAACAAATGTTTAAAATAAGATCATCTTCAGAAGAAAACAAAATGCTCCATTATTCCCAAAAGCTGTGGTCTACAAATAAACCATTTTACAGCAAACCTCTGAAAATGGAGAATAAAGTTAAAGCTTTCATCATTCCATGTTCCCATGATGTGTCCACCTTAGATAAACAACTAGAAGAAATTAGCTCTCAGCTTTTACCTTCCACTCGAGCCTCCAGATATTTGTTGACCTCAGCTTCTCTCCTCACAGCTTCCTCGGATACTTTGGGAGCATTGGGCAAACACACTAAGACAATACTCATGTTATCTCGACTTCCCTAGATGGATGACAGGAGGAGGGGAAACAAAACACTGAATTAATATTGAGCACATTAAGAAAAAGCCCGATGACACAGAGCACAAAGCCCTTCAGGTATTTCCAACATCGTTAATTGTTAACTTGAGAGCCAGAGCTGCTTTTAGTTTGAAGAAGAAGCTTTTATTTTGGAGGCCACGTTTTGCGTCTGATCTAGTCCTGTAGCAGTGTTCAGACTTGTCTTTGTTTAGAGAACTTTCTTATTGTAGTACCAAATCGTTTCTTCAGAGAAACGTTCACCACAGAAGGAAATGGTACAAGTAAAGAAGTTGAAGGGATTTTAAGTACTTTCAGTCAATGGTCCAGAGTAAGAGAGAAGAGGTGAAGAAGTGTGAGCAAAAAGGTACCAGCAAAAATGAAAAGAATGACGAAAAGCCGATTGAGAAGGACAAGATACGCCACCTGTTGTATTTATATCAGAAACCAATTTTAAAGTAAGAAAGGAAGTCATTCTTGAGTTGAAACACGAAGTTACTTTAAAAGTGAAGAAACATCTGCTGCTTTTAAACATCATCTGGCAGGATTCTGGGAACCTGATGAACAAGATAGAGCAACAGACAAGATGTAAAGGGTTTGTAAGTAAGGATCCTATGATGCATCCATGATATATTTCTTGTCAAAGCCAAGAGTCTTGTGAAGCGTTATCAAGTTGCTGTCAGGATGAATTGCTTCTTGCAAAGTAAATGTGAGCCGTTATTCAGAGTCCCAGATGTGAGGATAAGTCGTTAAATCTTAAAACTTTCATCCATGTCTGAGACTCTTATTTTGAAATAAGAGGAAGTAGTACCTAGCTCTCTGAAATGACCGATAACATTCAGCTACAAAAATCCTGTAAACTGTGTGGCTGCTTTCTGCTGCAAGAGGGAAAGAAAAGCTACGGGTGCATTTAATAGTTTTCTTAAATAGTGTGGACTGACAATCACAGCAGGAGATTAATGAAACCTTTACTGTTTTAGTGAATATACAAAGTGAGAGATTTGCTGTCCTGCCTGCACAAACACAACCTTATAATTGGGCATAAATATGAAAATGTGGACCTGTCAAACTGATTGTAATCTTTAACAGGGTCTCATTGCCAAACCTTGACTGTATGTAAAGGTTTGGCATTTCCATCCAAAAACATTCTTTAAAGCTCATCTTCTTGTGAGCCCAGTATCATGTATCAGTTTGTATTATAATTAAAACCACATTCAGAAACAATGTGGCCGCCTATAACCACTAGACTTGCATCTATTTAGTGGATTTCAATTGATGCTCAATAGTTTAAAGTCTCACATCCCATCAAGCCCATGCTGAAAGTGAAACAAAAGTCCACGTACCTTGTGCAGGCAGGTATCCACCACTTCGTTACAGACTCTCTCCAGATCATCACACACCTCCAGTCTAGATTTCACAAATTCACACAATTCCTCATTGGACATGACATCCCAGATGCCGTCACAAGCCAGAATAATGAACTGATCTTGTTCCGGCGCCCGAACCATCACATACACTTCCGGTTCAGGGCTAACCAGCTGCTCCGTTGGGCCCTTGCCATCCACGCACTTGTAATCATAGTCCCCCAAGGCTCTTGAGACCGCCAGGGACCCGTTAACTCTCTGGATCATCACCGAGCCTCCTGCGTTCTGGATGCGCTCCCTCTCGCGCGGGTTGCAAGGCTTGTGGTCGAGCGTGGAGAAGCACACCTGCGAGTTGCGGTACAGGACGGCTCGGGAATCCCCGCAGTTAATAAAAAAAAAGTGCTCTGGCGACAGGAGAATCCCCACCGCCGTTGAGCCGCTGCGGTCCATGCCGTTCCGGAGGTCGGAGAAGCTGCGCATGTGCTCGTCGATCCTCAGGAAACCCGTGCGGATGCCGGCTTTCACGGCCTCCACAGCGGGAGGAGGAAGAGCTTGAGAGTCGGAGCCGCAACCGTCTGGTCCGACTTGCGAGCCTTGCTTGCTGCCAGCGCCGAGGCTCGCAGTGATTATGTGTTCGAGAAGGTGCTTTGAGCAGTAGGTGGCAACCCTGGATCCAGCGTGGCCGTCGTACACGGCGAAGAAAGACCAGTCGGTCATGCCGGGAGCCTGAAGTCCCAGCACAGCCGTGTGAGCGTCCTCCATCTCCACCCGCCAGCCCTGCATGGAGCTCAACCCGAAGCGCAGTCCGTTCCCCTCGCCATGCGAGTTGTGTTTCTCCGTTTTGGGTTTGTCCAGAAACGCCCCCATGCCTCGGCCTTAGACAGACGGAGCCCCTGCTTCCTGTGGCAGAGACACAAAGAGAAGCAAGGAGCATGAAATGGGATGCCAGACACCACACTCTGTAGAGCAGATGCTATTACTGAATGAAGACGACTCAAACTGGGCATTTTCAGAAATTCATTAAAATATGAATTCAGAAAGAAAGACTGGCATGAAGTTATTTTAAAGGAAAATTTATTCTACACAACATTCAGTCAGGATAATTAAAAAAAAGGGAAAGAGAGACTTTCAGTAGATAGCAGGAAGACTGAACAGCAACATGAAGCTCAGCATAGTCACCCAAATTCAACTCCAAAGACATTTTTGGAACAAGCTAAATCGAATTTCAAAAATGTCCAGCAGTAAACACAAGCTTCCCCTCAGGAATGTCCTCAAACGGCAAAAAGGGGAATGCAAAGAAATCCCCAGAAAAAGTCTCCATCAAAAAGTTTACAGTTATTATTATTATAGGAATCAGACAACCAGAGGCATCAGACATCTGTCTGGACTTTGCTAATTTAGAATAGTTTCCCTCAGAATGAAAACAGTACAATTCCCAAAAGCAAACATTTGTCACAGAAGTAAACATATTTCAGTTTGTTTATACTTAATTATATTTAAAAAAAAAAAAAAAAAAGTTAATAAATTTCCCTTACCCCCCCAGAATTAGTAATTCTGTTCAGTAATTCTGCAGCTATGATCCCAGATGATGGCCTAAAGCTCTGCACCCTCGTGCAACAAAGCCAAAAATAGCACAACACACTTCAGTTTATACTTAAAAAGATGGAGGAGCAAGCTTAAAAGCTTCTTTGGCCGGTGGAAACTGGCAACCAAAGGCATTAACAAACTGTCCAAGAGGATGTTGTCTCCAGCAATAACTGCACCTGCATTAGCTAAATGAACAGCAGCATCAGGCTGTTTCATGGCAGACACTAATTCTGCATCAAGCCTGTACTGATTGTTTAGATAATGTGAGAGGAGAGTCTATAACTGTATTGATTGTCACAGTACTTAACTGTGCCTTGGCCATTGAAATTGCCCTTTTAACATGCACGTTGCTTCTGATGACATCAATAAATGCAACTTATAAATACACTGTAGGCATATTTGATGATCTACTCTACTAATGTCAATTGTGTAGATGGAGCTAAAAGGCTAAAGGTCATGTTTTATTGAAGACGGGTAACATCCAACTCATCTCCATTAGGAGGAAAATGTATTACGTTATTATTACAGCTCAAATGAAAAAAATAGGTTGCCGTTTTATCAGCATGCTGTGGAAACAACACTGCTGCTTAATCTACAGCAGTGTTGTGCAACAGAGATGCAATAGTTCTGCTGCAAGGACAACAAGATCCACTGGCTGACCTGGATCCACATAGTAAGTCATTTAAACTGCTCTGTACAGTCATCCTCTTAACTTCAACCACAGCACAGCAAACACTTCCCACACAACAAAGTTGAACTAAATTTACACTCCCGTGACTTTAAGAGCAACCGGAAGGTTCGTCAGATGTTTTTGGGTTTAGGATCCCAGGCTGTGGCCAGTGACCAGTTCCAAGGTTTAGAAACATTAGCCTTTCAAAAAACCCCTGAAGGTTTCTGTCATTTCCAAAAGGATTGAAGTCCTTTTTATGAGCTGCCAGGAGAGAAGCCAGAGTGACCCGAGCTTTTTCTGGCTCTATGGAGCAAAGTGCAACAAGGCTTGCTCCGTCCCCCACCTATTGCTATCCACAGATCGTTTTCTCTCACATTTAGCCATCTTGAAACATTTCTAGTTGTGAAAAATAACAGTGGCAGAGTGAAAAGCGGTGCAAGCGGTCAGTTTTTTAAAATTCATTATTAACTCTGGAAACCAGTAGTTGTGTGCAGTTTGCCTGTTAAACAATCATCCATGTGTTCTATCCAAGCAGGCAGCCCAACTAGACAATACATCATGTTGTTACTCTGAAAAGAGGAGAATGGCAAAAAGGTGCAACATTCTTACTAATAAGCCGTTTAAACCATTATTGCATTTAGTTGGTGTTTATTCAATATCTTTGCTTTGGGTTCTGCGTAAAAGTCTAAATAACAGTTATTGGACAACATTAGCGTAACTGTAATAACCAATGTGTCGGGTTTGTTGGTAACAAATGGAATTAAACTTTGCAGGATGATAATATTGTCGGTTTGAGACCATTTTGAAGTAATGTAATGGCACAATTAGGGCTGAAACGATTCCTCGAATGATTCGAGTACCTCGATTACTAAAATTCCTCGAGGAAAATTTACCTGCCTCGAAGCTTCGTTAATTTATGTTTTATTAGTTAGCGCACCGTGTTCCGGCCGGGACTTCATTTGCGTTGCGCGGAGCTCTCACTTCCGCCTCTGAGTTGTTGACAAAAGCTAAGTCTCAGCGGCATAAAGTCCAATCTTCAAGATTGGCCCGTGGGGATTTTATTGATTGATGATAATGCCCGACTTTTTATCGTTTTTGGGGAACCAATAAGCATCCTTAAAATGACTGGGGGATGCCTGGAGTACAGCAGCATTTCTCCTCCGGGGCTGCTGGTTGAAAGCGAACGGCGGGAAGAGCGCTGAGGTGAGCGGATAGCCTGAACAGGGCGGGCGGCTGAGTAGCTGATGCTTACCGTGTAAATGTAGCTTTACCGACGAACCGCACAATAAATTTCATATCCCGGTCTGAAGAAACGGGTGGCGGAGCGCATCGTACATGGCTGGTAGATGAGTTTCTGAGTGTGACCAGTGAAGGTGTCGTAAATATCCCGTATTGCTTCCCCCCGTGTTCGTCCCCCGGTCTAACGGTTCGTCAGTCCGCTGGTCTATTTCCTCCCCTCCACCCCATGTTCGTTCATTCGCCCTCTCCTCCCACTCCAGGCGGCATTTCCCGTATTTTCAAACCCAAAGCGTGACAGGTTAGGTGGCAAGGTGAGTTTAATTAATCTATTAAACTCACTGAAGATGAATACATAAACTAAAAGCTGGATTGTAGACATTTTTTATAAGCATATTTGTGAGCCTGCCTCTTTGTTATTAAATTCAATATAATTTCAGATTTTTCTATAACTTTTCTTCTGGTTAACTTAGAAAGTGAGCTATTATTGTTACAGGTTAGTTTTCTAAACTACAAAAAAGCAACTGTTAGGGATGCTCAAATATGAAAAATTGGACTGATATTGATATCTGATAGTAACACCGGTATTATGCCAGATTTACCAATATTTCATTTTAGAATTTTTTTTTATCCGATTACTCGATTAATCGTAAGAATAATCGATAGATTACTCGATTACTAAAATATTCGTTTACAACAGCCCTAGGCACAATACGGCAAGAATACATTCTTAAAGATCGATAAACTTTAAATTCTAACATTTAACACTGGAACTAGAAGGCATTTTAAATATCCAAAATTTATAAACAAAATAGCAGGGGACAAAAAAAAACTAACAAAATGAATTATGAAGTCTCTGTAAATAAAATTGTCCTTCAAAGAAAAGGGCAAATTGAGACCAAAACACCAGATTGAAGAATTTTGTCATACAGATTTTGGTAGAAAGAGAAACAATAAATCACGCAAATAGAAATTATTGAGTTTGATTTAATTTATCATGTGATTAACTGAGCTATTGTTTATTGTGACAGGCCTATGTGGACAATTATTTTTTCATTTCTTTTAAAAGTATATTGGGTAATTTTATTTCAGTTTTTTTTTTTTTTTTTTTTTTCCAAATTCGTGACAATCTCATGGAGGATAGCATCTACTTTTCATCATGAGACAAGTTTTATATGGAAACTCTGCAGGGCAATAAAAGATTTTAAGAAATAAAACTTTAAACCATAAAAGCCAAAGTGCAAAACCGTTTATCTGCAGGGTTTTCTGATTGATTTTACTTTATTATCAAAGACAAGTCATCTGCTAAAAGAAATGCTTACAATCAGGTTTACTGGGAACATGATGAAGCACAACAACCACCATTTCTCAAACAGGAGACTTTGCTCTTCTAATACAAAATATAATATAATCCACAGTAAAACTCTGGAAAGTGAAGACAGTCATGAAACAGAAGAACAGCACCACAACGCTGGAGGAGAGCGTTCATGTGCCTCTGCACGTCTTTCACGTTCCTGTATGGGGTGCAGATGTATTTAAGGCTCGTAAAGATAAAAAACCGACCCCGTTTGAATTTAATTATGCCACGAAATTATTTTCGTTCGTTCTGTTTGAAAGGTGGCCAACGGACTGGCTCGGCAGCACCACAACCTCTGTTCTCAGACTTCAGAGGAGCAGGACAGCTTTAACAAGTTAACTCAATTTACCCTTCAGCTGCTGATGGCCTCCACACAGGGCCAGATTATCCTGTCCAACACAGACGTCTGTCTGAGAGCATCGGTAGCAAAAGATCTCCATTAACTTCTGTTTATCAACAAACCACTGATAGGAAGTAAGTTTAAAAAAAATTTAAAAAAAAAAACTAAAAAAAAAACTAGAATTATGAACGCCAAGTTTCCACATTTTGCAACCCTCCTTTAGAGCTACTAAGTTAAAAAGTTATTTCTCTAATCTGGTTTTACTCTTCAGTTCTAATCCCTATGCAGTGTCATCTGGGCCACACAGTGCATAGTTTTGTTACATGAATGTCCCTTAATGTTTATTATAAGTGGAAATAAAATTCTAAATATCAGCATTGTGCAAAATATAGATATGAAAACAATAATTCATGATATCTAAATAGAAATGAGTCCAGGAACATATTTATAGCCCCCAGGATACAATATAAAAACCACTCGCTTTCCAGATTGTTGCACCACAGCTGTGGAGGAAGCTTCTTCAGTTCCCATGTTGTCTTGAGAGTCACAACTTATTTAGAAATGAACTGAAGACTTTTTAATTTAAGTGTGCCATTCCTTAAGATCATTTTAAATATGACTTTATTTGTATACAATTTAGGGCTGTTGTAAACGAATATTTTAGTAATCGAGTAATCTATCGATTATTCTTACGATTAATCGAGTAATCGGATAAAAAAAATTCTAAAATGAAATATTGGTAAATCTGGCATAATACCGGTGTTACTATCAGATATCAATATCAGTCCAATTTTTCATATTTGAGCATCCCTAACAGTTGCTTTTTTGTAGTTTAGAAAACTAACCTGTAACAATAATAGCTCACTTTCTAAGTTAACCAGAAGAAAAGTTATAGAAAAATCTGAAATTATATTGAATTTAATAAAGAGGCAGGCTCAGAAATATGCTTATAAAAATGTCTACAATCCAGCTTTTAGTTTATGTATTCATCTTCAGTGAGTTTAATAGATTAATTAAACTCACCTTGTCACCTAACCTGTCACGCTTTGGGTTTGAAAATACGGGAAATGCCGCCTGGAGTGGGAGGAGAGGGCGAATGAACGAACGTAAGATGGAGGGGAGGAAATAGACCAGCGGACTGACGAACCGTTAGACCGGGGGACGAACACGGGGGGAAGCAATACGGGATATTTACGACACCTTCACTGGTCACACTCAGAAACTCATCTACCAGCCATGTACGATGCGCTCCGCCACCCGTTTCTTCAGACCGGGATATGAAATTTATTGTGCGGTTCGTCGGTAAAGCTACATTTACACGGTAAGCATCAGCTACTCAGCCGCCCGCCCTGTTCAGGCTATCCGCTCACCTCAGTGCTCTTCCCGCCGTTCGCTTTCAACCAGCAGCCCCGGAGGAGAAATGCTGCCGTACTCCAGGCATTCCCCAGTCATTTTAAGGATGCTCATTGGTTCCCCAAAAACGATAAAAAGTCGGGCATTATCATCAATCAATAAAATCTCCACGGGCCAATCTTGAAGATTGGACTTTATGCCGCTGAGACTTAGCTTTTGTCAACAACTCAGAGGCGGAAGTGAGAGCTCCGCGCAACGCAAATGAAGTCCCGGCCGGAACACGGTGCGCTAAATAATAAAACATAAATTAACGAAGCTTCGAGGCAGGTAAATTTTCCTCGAGGAATTTTAGTAATCGAGGTACTCGAATCATTCGAGGAATCGTTTCAGCCCTAATACAATTATGATTTCTGCCTTTTCGGTCATGTTTCTATTTTTAAGCTCCGTCTTTGTGACTTATTGCTGAAAGGTGCTATATTAATAATGTTTATTAAATACTTCTAAAAGTCTCAGTCAGAATCAAGTCAGTCTTTTTCCTAGAGCCTCTTTTATACAGACAGAAAAGAAGCTCCTTCTTAGCACTTAGTCTACATGTTTAGTGGTTCACACATATAATCAAACATTTCAAAAGTGACAATCTACAGTAGCTCTCTGTGACTTCTCACTATTACTAGCCTTTGGTAATCTAATGGCATAATCCAAGATTTTGTAGATGTGCAAATTTTCATAAAGAGGTAAAGGTAATTTTATTTATATAGCACATTATTTAAAGAGCTTCATATCTTTATAAAACCTTGCATGCCACTCTGCTGTATTTTATCCAACGATCTAAAGAAGGAAGCTGTGGTCTTTCTTACAGCCAATGAAATATGTTTAACTGGCTGGTAAAGATACTGAAATTAAAATATTCAAGTCCTGCAACAGTAAAAGATATGCAATTATCATCCAATTAGCTGGTGCCCATCTCTGGACGGGTTGCCAGTCCATCGAAGGGTAGCACAGAGACACATACAAGCACATACTAATACCTTAAGAGCAATTTAGAGATGCTTATCCCATCAAACAATATTTCAAAATTGGAGTTCCCAGTAAGCACCCATAGGGAGAATGTGAAACATCTGAATCAATGAGTTTCTTGCTGTCAGGAAACAGTACCAAGAACTGGGCTACCATGCAGCCCTCATATGCATTTTATTTCACCAAATTCAGCACTTCAACGTCCATCTTAACACTGATTGTGATCTGTGTATTCAGCTTCGCTAAATAAAACGCTTGGAGAAACTAAGGGTTGCAGTGGAAAAAGCCAGTCGTGTTTACTATAATAATAAAAAATGTCTGATTTTACAAAAACTGAAAAATATTCTTGGGTGACTTATTATTCTGTTAGTGATTGAATGGTAAAACTTTTCAGAACACTTTCAATGAGAAAAATGTCACGTGTGTGAATCAATATTACAGTTATGGTGTTATTAATATATAATCAGCCCAGTGTTTACTTAGCCGACTTCTTTATGGAGTTGAAACAAAGTCAATATAGCCAATTGTGAAATAATCCATTTCTAGATACACACTTATATTGCATTTGAGACAAGAGCTTATCTTTCTGCTGATTAGGCATCCATTATATACATCCGCTTCTCATACAGTGAGAAACTAAAATGTTTCTGGACTAGCTGGTTTAGCAGGACAACTGCAGTGATACTACAGATTACAATTGTGGTTTGTTTTTGTTGTTTAAAATAAAAAATGTAGAGGTGAAAAGTCTTCGATGATCATCACGCAAGTCATTCCAAAAGTTGTCAATTTCCAGGAACGAAAGCTCCACATCATTACAGTGGCGTCTGGGGTTATGGAGTTGTTACTGGACCAGACAGGAGTCTATCGGACCGTGGCTGAAGAGCAGGGACGTAAATGTGTCTTGATATAGTAGACTGTAAGTGGTTTCTTGGCAGTAAAGAGGGCATCTGTGCTTGTATGTACCTGCTCTTTCTCGATCTACAAGCTGCCCAGCTCCAAATTTATCTTCCAGGTGTCAAAAGTTAAGATCTGATGAGACTGAGGGAAAAGAGGGCACACCACATGACAAATGGTTTTAGGAGTTAACTAAATTCCTGTGGGATAAAACGAACTAATAGATGAAAAGTGCTTATACAATACCCAAACTCAAATTGTAAGCAGTGTTATTAGAACATGTATATAATGTAATCCATCTCTCCCTCTCGATAGGAAAACCCTCGAGCTATTTCGAGGTTTCCAGTCAACAGAGCACCTTAATGTGGAGCCGCATGTGACGCAATTCAGATGACAGGCGTAGCCAAGCATAGATAGATAAATATCTCTGGAAGAGGCACAGGCCTGTTATCTGTATGACGGTATGGGAAGGTTTTAAAAAGTTAGCATTATAAAACCACAGCATCTGCGCATGTCCGTCGGGCGTCAGCTGACTGAAAAAATATATATATATAGTATACCTTTTCCTCGCTTACAAGACAAATTTGGTTGGTAGAAAATATTTCCAGTCGTTAAAAACCTGTACAGTCATGATGCTCAAAGTAAAGGAGTGCCGCTACTCAATCTTATTGAACCAACATGGCTTTAAAGCTAAACTTTGCAAGTTACGGTCAGCGTGTTTGTTAAGCAATCATTTGGAGATTTGCTAGAAATGCTGATAGCCTAATTAACCAGCTTGTTGTACTTCGTTATTCTAAATAAAACAAAAAGGATTCGTATTCTGTGCAATAAGAACGACTATTTTGTTCCCAAGCAAAGGCACAATGTCAACCAAACCATGCCAGCAATTCAGACAATTACATAAAGAAACAATAAAATGAACCCAAAACATATATAAACACAAGTTAGTTAATGTGTTGGCGTTGTTGCATTTTCACAAAACAGGACATTTATGATACAATCAGGTTTTTTGCAGATTATGCTACGAGCTACAATTTCTGCACAAAAATCAGCTTATTTGCGAATTGGGTTGCAATTTTAAGAAGATCTATTTATAATGTAAGCATACCCAGAACATCATTATTATTATTACTATTATTATTATTATTATTATTGTTGTTGTTGACAATACCAGGGTTCAATGCTTGGGCAGACAAAACTGTTTTGATTTACTTGACTGTGCACATGTTATTTTAAATATCCAAACATCGATAAGCAACTATATTCTAATATTAACTGCTCTAATGTGTGTGAAGATGCTTAATTAGTCCAGCCAAGATCCACTTTCCAACAAAACTGCAAATAATGTAGCTCGATATTAGAATTCATGTATACATTTACAGTGACAAAGAATCCAAAATAGCCCCTTTACTTTTTAACAGTCTCAACCTTTACTTCACACATTGTATAACAGTTACTTAGAACTTTTTAACTGAATTACTGACCATAAAAAGTCAATTAAATAGCACTTATTCTAAAGACTACCGTAAGATAAATAGACACACTAATCAGTTTTATCTCTATCAAATTAAACTTAGTATTATTTTGATTTTGCGTCATAGGTTCCAAAGTAAATGGAGCGGTATAGCATTAGCAGGCCAGAAATTGGCAATTTTTTCTTTTCTTTATTATTTTTTAAGTAGCCTGCTCAATTTTTAACCCACATAGCTGATCTTTTCAAAAAATCTTGCCAATATAACTATTCTGAGGCGATTCCCAACATAATCAAGCATGGATAAATAAATCTTCTAAACAAGCCAATAGGCTCAAAACAGCTGGATGCCAAAACTGCCTGGCTGGTCCAGGATTGTACATAGGGTTGCAAACACAAACATGCCACTAATGATGCCTCCATTTCTGGGACACATCCTCATTAAAAAAAAAAAAAACAATGCAACATGCTAATAAATCAAATGCATGTACTAGAAAAGTCCCATTCAATTATAGGAATGGACATATGAATACTTAATTGAACAATGGAGTGATAATATACAGTCCTGTGGTAAAAACTACAGTCTTTTATACTTTAATGTTGAACTATAGGTCAAAACAAAACTAACAGGAATATATATTAGTAACTAGCTCAATGAAGGACACCTGTTGCAAACACTAAGCCTAATTTTAGACATTAAAATACGTATTAAAATTAAACACAATTTATCTACCTTTTTATGGGGAGGAATATAAGAATTATCAACCCTACCAAAAATATTTACCAATAGTTGCCCCCATGTGCAATAAGAACGCCAGCAGCTCATAATTGGTGCTGATGAATGTTTTGAAAACACCTTTTGAGCCTCAAACCAAACCAACAGGGAACTGAGCAAGTACTTTTTAAAAGACACACAAATACACATCTTTAGTAGTTCTACACAGCGTTGTTTATAAAGTGCCTGCTTCACTAAATCTTAGGCCACTTGCATTAAAGGATAACCAGCTAGCGAACTTCACAGCTGTCAAAAGTGTCTTATGTTACATGTTAGCTGGTGATTAGCCAAGTGCCAGAACATTGTTGGGAGTCGGAACGAGGCGATACTTACGTTGTAGGAAAGGCACCGTTTCAGTCTGTCCACCTTCGGGTGCCTACGGCAGATGTGAGAAAGCCCACAGGCTTGCTGGTGATGACTTAACCCTCGGTGCTGTTAGCCACTTTCGGTTTTTGGCCCCTGCTCGAAGGCTAGCCAGCATTTCACACGAAGAATTCTCCCTTTAGCATGTCCCTGCATCGAAATAAGGCCTTTATATACATGTTTCCTGTCGTAAACACAAAGAGGGCGAATTGTTAACGCTGTCCGAGATTGACGGCTAAGCGAAAGAGCGGCTCTATTTGAGAGAATACATTTATGATTTAAAAGTCAAGCTAATTTGAGGCTAAAGCTAAATGTACGAGGCAAATGACGTTCCTTTTCAGCTCCCACTTTAGGGGCGGGAGAGTCATACTAGGCTCTGTTCTGATTGGACAACGGTTGTTAAAAGTCAAGACACCATTGGTCGAAAACTGTGTCAATCAGAATTTATATGCGGCATGGTGTGAATTGTACTAATGTGGATGTTTGTGTTGGGCGGGTGCAGTAGGTAAGTGTGTATGCGATTTTACTTTTCCACGGTTACTAGTACAAGCACGCAGGTTTAGGATGCCAGCCAATATATATATATCGTTATTTTGCTAGCAGGTTTCCTGACATGGCTTACCAACAAAAGCGCAGGGATAATTAATCAAGTACAGCAATGAATGACTTCACCCTTGCACTAATCCCACTTTTAAGTGTCTTGGAGCAGTTTTCATAGAGTGAAATCTCTGCTTCACTGCTTATTCGGGGATGAGAGACCGCATAAATTATCCTATTTGTACTAAGTGAACTGTTGAAAGAAACCGAAAAACCAACAAATTAATGAATTAGACAAATGTACGGGTTATAAAATCCAAGACAAATCAAGAGTGGTGGAAAGCAAGGAGAAAAATTTGATAATTTATCCCCACACGCTTAAAGTATAACATACAAAATCTACTAGGTTACATTCACAGATATAATTTGTAACACTAAATTTTCTTAAATGATTCATTGATCCTAAACTAAATACATAGGAAAGCCTTCATCACATGCCATCAGTTGCAGCTTTTAATATGGTAGATTTGACTCACTGTCCCAGCCATCATGGCCCTTTGGCCCCCAAAAATTAGTTAAGTCAGTTGCACTATAAAGTACCGCTTTTATATTTTTTGAATGTCCTGACAAAGGGATATTCTTTGATCTTCTTATGGAAAATTAGCTCCCCACGACCATCTTTAGTTCAAAATCTTATTGTGATCAAATTTATCTGGAGTTTTCTATAGGCTACCATTCTAGATTTACAAAACTCATATCCTATTTATGGAAGCACAAAAAAGCAACCATCTCCCTCCTAAATGCACATCTTTGGACTTTGAACCTGGAAAGAACCCACTGGTATGCATGGGGAGAAGATGTGATCTCCATGCAGAAACCCACACAAGCAGGAGGCAGGCAGAATCATGTGAAAAGTAGTTGTAGATGTGGTTTGAGTTTGGAAAAAAAAAACTGCAAGAAACATAGTGAACAAAGGATCTAACATATCCAAACAAAAAGAAAGAAAAATACAAGGCAGCAACAAGAACTATGGCAGGGAAACCTTATAGCGGAGGATGTGAACTGACAACATATCCAATGGATCTGGAACAGGTGAGTGTGATTAAATAAGCTTGAATTTAGACAGTGGTGGAAAATGTCTAGAAACGACACATGCATTGTGTAAACTAGGCAAAGAAACACACTCGAGAACTAAAAATGCAGGATAATCACTGGCAAACAAACAAGCATAAAACATTCATTTATAAGACATGAGTGAATAGAAGAATGTAGTTCTAAAGTGGCAGAAAGTCAAATAAGCGACCAATAACATCAGAGGCATACTTAGGTTGAAGTTTTTATTATCAATTGTCCCTCAAAATAAGCTTATAATTGCAGAAGAGAAGTGCAGCTGCTTCAGTGTTTCCTCTCTTGCACGCTGATGCTATTGTATTCCCCATGCACGTTTATGTTCCCACTGTGAATAATGTTTACCGTCTCTGCCACGGGCGCTTCTATTTCGCCGCACGTAAATAAAGTGAAACACGTACCAGCTGTTTTCAAGCCCCGAATTAAAACGGCTTTTATCAACGTTTCTTTCTCCGTCTGAGGAAACGCTGAATCGAGTGCGGCTCTTTTTAAGCGCGTTGCAAGCGAAGGCGAACAAAGTGGCCGTGGCCTTTGCTGTGATTTCGCGTCTTGTATGAAATCACCCTGCGCCTGATTTCCTCCGCGGAGCTCTGGCAAACACGCCTCGCCTTGCTCTCCGCTCTTCAAACACAAGAGCACTTGAAAAGCTGATTTCCTGCTCCTCAGAGGGAGCAGGTTTCTTTTGTCGACTGAGGAGCCGGGTCAAAACAATAATTGTTGGCAAATTATGCCGGGAAATATACGACGCTCATTTGATTTGCATGTCATTTTGCGCGGGTCCGCTCCTCGGGCCTTCTTGGCTGTTCGCGGCGCTGCATTAGAGCTTTATCAAATGTTTATGAGGGCAAATCAATTTCATTTCCTGGGTGTAGCAGAGTGTATGTTTGTGTGTGTGAGAGAGAGAGAGAGAGAGAAAGGGATAGCACACTGCAACCCTGCATTACTGCATGTTATGTGAAGGGCCAGGCTTCTCCCCCTGCCTAATGGGATTAAAGACATTAACAAACTGTTTACAAAATGAGGGAGGACCTCTGTGCTTTTGCCTCACCCCCCATCTCTCTATCTTTGTCTTCCACGGTGTCTACTGTTTTCACTCCTTCCCTCCGTCTCTGATCCCTAATCTGCGAGACGGCCCAAGAAAGTGCCTTGGGGCTGAATATAAATGAGCGCAGCTGCCCAGTATGGATTACTGGGCACTCTCCATGAGCAAATTCATACAAACGCAGGCTTGCTCAGAGAAAACAGTACGTGTAAACACAGAAGGCTACGCGTCGACATATGTCAGTGCACGCCCAGCGATTGCTGACACATGTATTTTCCTAGCATATGCCATTCCACAAATTTATTGCACACACACATGTACACTGAGGCCGAGAGACAAATGCTCAGACTGTAGGGTCCAGTAGCAGACATATGCTGCGGCACACCCACTAATTTATTTATCTTTTTTATTGTGGAACAGGAACATGTGTGCGAATGGCCTGTATATTGCTATCAGAGGGGTGTGTGCTCCAGACATATGTCATCTGTCAATGAGAAATGGCGTTATGGAGCCAGCTCAACTAAACAGATTGATCGAGCGTAATGATGAAAAGGTCTCTGTTGGTTTACTATTATTGAGTTTATTTGATAGGGACAGACACACGTCGACATGGACAAACTGAGCAGAACAGCAGTCCCATGTTTGCGTCATAGTGCAATAGCAACAGCTAATTCGCAGCACTTGTCCCTAGACTGACTTTTACACAGTACCTCTTAAAATTGAAGTGATATTAGTCTAAAATAGCACAACATAATGTTGACAACATCTACAAACAAACAGTGAATCATAAAACATTAAAAATGGATACAGTTCTCTTTTTGACATAACCAGAGTTTTGTTTGTTTTTTTGAACTTACTAAAACTAGCTACGGACTTTAAATCAACAGGAAGTGAGCTCCAAACTGCAGATCCTCTCACGAATAAGAGCACTTTGAGCAAAAGTGGTTCTTTGAAAGGCAACCTTACAATTTCCATCTAGTAGATCCGCTCTTGCCCTGCAGTCTCTGTATGCAAACCCTTAATGGGGTAGGTGCAAGTCTACCTAAACACTTAAAAATTTATTTTTATAGATTATAATTTATAAAATTGGGAAAGTCCAAAGTGTCAAATATAGCCAAAATGTGACAATGATGGAATCTGATTGGCTTTTGATATAAAACCTTTAAAACCTGATTATAGAGACTTCCTAATGGTTTGAGTATAGTTTGACCTACTGTCTGAGACCAGACAGTAGCTTCATAGGAAAAATGTGAGAGGATCATTGAATTCAAAAACATCTCTGCACAGTGAAGTGTTAAACAATTTCTAATAATGTTTATTAGACAGTTTATATTTGATCTTATAGTTTTGCTGATTTTATCAACATGGCTCCTAAAAATGCCCAATTGGGTCCCCATTGATCTGGATATGCAAGGACTGTAATGTAGTTTTCTTTATTGAAGAGCAAATGCACTTTGTTAGCAACGATGATAATCTCTTTATTGACAGAGTAGTTTGACCTGAATGCCCAAAGTTGCTTAACAAAAAGCATTCATAACTCAACTAATTTGCCGTTTAGTTAAACTCCACCGTAAACCTGAATGTCATTTCACCCCTTGCATCACAAAACTTACCCCTTAACTTAGCTAAAGGTCTTCTGATATGCTTACTGTGGCTATTAATTAGCATCGATCCAAATAGCAATATAGCCATGGTCAAACAATTTTCTTTTTAAAGTATTTTGACACCTCATCCAGGATTTGAATGTTCATTTTAATGCATACCAATGCTTTTTGTTTGTTTCTCTGAGATCACTGTTTAAAATATTGTGTTTAAATTCAATTTCTCCATTTAGACATACTGATTACAAACAATTTTGGCATACTGATGTAGACTTACTATGTTTTAAGTCAACTATTTGGGAACAACATATTTGATAGTATAGTGGCAATACTTAATCATAAATCTAAATGAGTAGTATACGTTAGGCAGGATATTTTTATTTTGATAACTGTTAACATGAAACATACAGGCATGTTTTGTCACCTATGTTTATGTGCTGTTTTATATTAATCAATCCCGGCTGATTTAGAGTTAATATTGCATGGTCTTACATGCTGTACATGTAAGCACAATGTAACAGCAGAATCA
Organism: Poecilia mexicana; assembly: GCF_051168715.1. NCBI lineage: Eukaryota > Metazoa > Chordata > Actinopteri > Cyprinodontiformes > Poeciliidae > Poecilia > Poecilia mexicana. The sequence goes on from NW_028263384.1 coordinate 9,996,510, forward strand.
GGTATTTAGATGATTTAGCTTTGGTGATGTCCTTTAAATGAAATCAGACTTACATGGCGCTTTGCTAGGACTCTTGAAGATGTTTCACATGAAATCTGTCATTTCCATTCACACGCAGACATGCCAGATGATGACAAACTGCTTGACTGACCAACACCAGGCTAAGTGGGTGTCTTATTCAAGGACACAACGACAGAGGAGGGCAGAGTGGGAATCGAGCCAGCGACCCGCCGATTGCAGGGTGAACTTCTGTCGCCACTATCTACCTTGATTGACACGCGTTCTTGAGTATGGAACGCCACCTTCCCATCACCCTAATCTTTCACTTTCTCCACAGATTTTCTGTCAGATTCAAGACAGGACTCTGGCTGGTCCACTCCGAAAGATTAATATATTCATACCCTTGAAGCTTTTCAAGGGTATGAATAGTTTGGGTCTTAACTGAATGTGTAATCACTGAAAACAGATGTTGCAGATGTTGTCTGTCGAATATTTAACCACTAATCAAATATAGAACCATATTTGGTCCTATAAGTAGGGCTGGGGTAGGAACAACCCTAGAAAGTGAGGTTAAAGTTGATATTGATAATAGGAGGAAAAACAAGCTAAAAATTCACTCCCTAATTAATATTTATGCTTCGAGTCCAGAATTTAACCAGTTTTCTTTTGCTGTTTTGGATGAATCAAACAGGAAACTTTCATGGATGGACAATTTATATAACTTACTCCTCCTCGATCTTACAGTTTGCCCCAGCTCTGTCAGGCAACCTTCTGTAATGGGTCAGAAATTAGCTGGATGTTGTGGCAGTATCACACCTCCATCTAGCGGTAGAGGGAAGTACTGCTAACAAATGTGTACAACACAAGAAGTACGTTTCTGCTCGGAATATCTAATGAATTGCTGAGTTGTTTATTTGTTTTTTGTTAATATCTGTTGCATTAAGTTATGTTAAAGGTTCAGGTTCTTATAATTCCTGCAGACACAGGGTGACAGGTATGGGAAGCTTCCTATTTGTTCTCCATATAACAACCAAATATGGTTTAATAGGGTTTAGTAGATGAAATTGCTGGAATGTAATGGCATATTGATTATATTGAAATTATGTTATGTAAAGTATTTATTTCACTTTTAATATGGAGGAGCTCAGGCTTATTTGACTTAAAAAAAAGGACCGATATGCTGAGAGTAGATGAACTATATTATGATCAGAATTACCAAGAGGTGGTCTAGTTCTAGCAGAATATCCTTCTTTAATATTGCCATAACATTTATCTGAGATGTACTGGAAAAACCAGGCAGAAACTTGTTTTAACTGCAGTGATTAACATCTCCAAGGATGAACATAGGCGAATCTGGCTTACTCTGAAGATGATGGTGGACGCAGTCCAAGATTTGAGTTGCTGCTCTTGTTGCATTAGCGCTGGGCGATACATAAATTACGCACACAGAGATCTTGGTAAACTCTCTTGAGAGGCTGCATGGTCACAGAGTGACACATAGCAGCTCCGAGTCGGGGTGACATACTCTGTCTCTGACAGCGATGTTTAGGCATAAGTTGATGTGGATGTGAGAAGGTGGATTCACTGAAACCACTGCAGCAGTGAGGGAGGAAAAGGCAGGAAAAAATTGAAGGGAACCAATGAGAGAGGATAGTAATTTACCGTTTGTCTCCACTGAGAAAATCATCGCGTTGGGTGGGAAACGGCTCACACACCACTTAAAAAGCGGCATTTGTCAGCACACACACAGGATGCTGCGTTCAGGAACGCAGCATCAAGCGGTGAACACTGAACAAATGGGTCCGGTGGCTAACAAACACAGAAGTCAGGGTAAAAGAATCTAGAAGCTGAAACAATTGAAACACAGAGATGAATGAAAGCTAGAAAACAATAATTCAACAGAACATGACTGAACAGTAAAGTGCAGAGAATGCAAAACACACACAGAATCACAAAAATAACAGGTTGGATTGACAAGTGTGTCTTGTTGTGTAGCTCTTTTAGTTTCATCACCATTACATCTGTTTTTCTCCAGACAGATGATAGCCTTTCTTCAGCCAGCTTATTGGCAGTGCACAGCTGCCGATGTTGGGGTCAGCGGTTTTATTCGCTTCTTTTAACAACCAAAGAAAACTCTTGCACTTTGTCTGGCACTTCATTAAATTGATTTGAAACCATGGGAACTTTGTGATGTTTAGTAGTTAACTACCTGTATACTGTTTTAAAACCCTGATAAACATCAGTACAGCAAACCAACTCATAGCTAATGTCAATAGAATCCATCTTTTTGCCTCCCTCGCCAAAACAATCATCTTAAAGAGGAAATGTATATGCAAACACAGAAGGTTTGCGAAAAAAGACACCAAACATCAAGTGAATAATTCTAATTTTCACTACAGATGCTCTCCACATCTGTCAAAGAGACAAACTAAATGATTCAAACGGACTTTTCACTGATTTATTTTTCTATAAAGCTGTAAAATATTGAGGTAAATTCAGAAAAATGCAAAGACTACTCAGAGTGGGGTTGTGACTGTAACTTGGGCTCGTCACAGCACCTACAGTGACAAGGTTAACCTGAATGGTTACTGGGATGGCAATAAATGAATCGATTTACGCTGCGAGTCGAATGCCAAGGTGACCCAGGCAACTCTGGGTGTACATGCAATCTTTGTTTTCTCTCCGCGATCTCTTTCTGGCTGATATTGGGAGAAGAGTTCAGCTGGAAGAAATCATTTAACAAAGCAAGGCCTATCTTCTCCCTGAGCAGACACAGGAAAGGCCACCACTTTCCTCCTGTGCATCCACTGTACTTTGTCCTCCGTCCTCGTCGTGTTAGTCTTCCCTCCGTGTGCACTTCCTCTCGTTGTGCTGCGTCAGCCGCACCTTAGGGAACAGGTCAAGGTGGGTTTGTTTCAGCTTCATGGAAAGCTGATCTTGAGATAGAAACCGCAAAGACGGGAGAGGAATGTGGATCGTAGGATGCAGAAATTAGGCGAGTTCACTGAGATGAAGCTAGGTCTTTACAGTGTCTTACTAAAATAATCACATCCCTTTTAGTCTTTCTTTATGTTTGTCAGTAACAGCCATTATCCTAGGGGTGTTTGGGTTGTTTATTTCTTTATTTATTTTTTTTGCTCGACCGAGATCTCATATTGGTTCACTGTGCTGTTAATTCGGACTTTTCTTTAGTATTTCCCCGTGATTATTATTTATTTCCTTCTCACTTCCTTCATGTTTATTCGTCTCGTTCCCTCAGCCGGCCTGTTTGCTTCCTTCTCTTTCTTCGCACCTGCAACCAGTTCCAATCAGCCATGTGTTTCTTATCCAGTATTCAAGACTCCTAGTATTTAAAGGTTCACAGGTTTAGGTTTGTGTTTTTTGTGCCCACTAAACCATAGAACATATAAAACAATTACGGTAAAGGAAAACACTGGATGTTTAGATTGTTTCCATGCTAAATCTATCAATAGACAAACTCATTTTTACTTTGGGCCATATCAAGACCACAAATGTCCTTAAGGACCGGTTCTATATTTATAAAACTAACCCATTAACAATCTGATTTAATATTAATAAATAGTTGCCTCTGTATTCTTTGGATCCGTCTTTTCATGATGTTTTTGGCAGCATATAGACATTAAAAAACACAACTTCATATTGAAGGTTCTATTCATGTGGCTTTCTAGAGTCTGCAGGGCCACATAAATACTTATGGTGGCCCAGATTTGGCCCCCCAGCCTTGAGTTTGACACATAAAATCTATATTATGACTTCAGTGTTGTAATTCTAACTTAATAGTGACGCAAGTTAGCTTCTGGAATCCAAATCAGAAAACCTTCGATCCATTTCTGTGTGTGTGTGTGTGTGTGTGTGTGTGTGTGTGTGTGTGTGTGTGTGTGTGTGTGTGTTTTGTGGTGTCAGCCAAATGCAGTGTGATCTAACAGCAGCTGACAGGCAGGTTCGAGGCCTCTCTCCAGGGTCCTGTGTGTGTTTGTGTATGTGTCTGTGCCCTGCTCTGGTGGTGTGTGCTAACTGGAAGCTCTGCGGGACTTGCAGCAGGTCCTCTGCAGTTGCACATGTGCACACAAACACACACACGCACACACACCGAATCAGCTCAACAGTGGGGCGATCCGTTAGCCTTTCTACATTTAACATGAGTCCAGTCTGCAGCCTCTTACTTATTCATTCGTCTCCACGTCCTCCTCAGCCGCTTCTCGCCTGCACTAACCTGTAACGACAGCTGCGCTATGGCCAACGGAGACCTGTCCGACTCCTCCGTCTCGCCCGACGTCAGAAGAAAATGCCACCGAAGAGCTGTGCCTGCATCTTTTTTTTTTTAATAATTTTTCTTAGATGAAGAAGAGAAAAAAGTGTGCAGGATCAATAGAAGTGTACAACAGAAGGGCATGATGCGTGTAAAGGGGAAGTCAATGACGTGCCCACTGGTGTGTGAGCGTGTTATTCACCTGGACAGGATGGGGACCAAAAGAAAAAGACAGATCCCTTTGATTCTCAGGAGAAATTCTGAGAATAAACAAAGACTGTTCAGAATACAGAATCCAGCTCAAAGAGTGAATCTACACTTCAACGTGCAAACACAATGCAAGGCAGCAGATTTTTGAATAGTTTTAAAGTTTGGCATGTGGTTGTCAAACAAGAACAAGGACTAACTTTATTTTTTATCAGGAGAAAATCTCTCTCCTTGTCCACATATTATCACATCTGAGGTTGCCGTCTTTCTGTTTTAGCAGGTTTAATGTCTCTCAATCTTGTGCATCTGACCAGCATCCAGCTTATGATACTGAGACAGTGTGACAGCCACTTTCATCCCCTCTCAACATACAACCCTTCCCCCCCACTCTACCCCTTGCAGATGATAGATGACATGTTTGCTGCCCTGTGACAGACCTGCAACATTCACCTGCAGCCAACATGCCCAAAAATGGAGAGGTTGGATGAGCCGTGAGGCAGCTTGGGTCAGAGGTTCTTGAGGCCGGACATGAGACAGATACAGAGATAGACAAGGCACCGAAGGGTGAGCAGACGGACGGACGGTAGGATGGATGCATCGATACTGAGACGAGAAAAAATTAAATTACATATTTTCCAAAAAAAGTGGTGCAGGCAACCCCAAAAACTAAGCTTTCCTCACTTTGCTTAACTCCAGCAGTCATTGAGCGAGAGCCAGGGTACTTTCTGGACATCCATCACAGGCCAACACAGAGAAAACTCTACAAATACACACTCACACCTGTAGACAATGTAGAGAGGCCAGTTAACCTAAAAGTTGTACTTTCTAACTGTTGGTGGAAATCTGAGGACCCAGAGAGAGAAAACCAATGCACAGAGAAAACATCCAATCTCCATGCAGAATTCAAACCAAGGAGCTTCTTGCTAGTTGCTGAATAACTACATTTAGGCAACTTTTCAGACTTTGTTTTGTAGCTTCCTCAGCACTGATTAAAAAAAGAAGCAATTATTTTATTTTTTCCATGTCCACTCTATTTGTCTTATTTAAAGGATGAGCAGAGATTCTTCAGCAGCCACTTCTGGCCCTCAGGCCATTTTCTATCCTTTATTTTTTGCCCATATGTGTGGCTCAGGCCCTTTTTGCATTAATGGTGAATGGTCTAGTAGGGTGTTGCTACGGCTGAAGTGTTGCAGGATCGCCTTTGCTGGAGCGACAAGGCTGGGCAGCTCTCTCCTCCCTGCTCCTTAATGTGACGAGATGTGCCTAACATTCCACATAAGAGACTTCACGCATATGTGTGGATACAAACGCATCTGAGGCGTGCACAGACGGGAAACACAGACAATTACACGTACAAAAAGGAGACGACCACTAAGAATTTTCCTCATTATTTTGCTGCGTATCATTGTGTTTCCTCTGCTGCTACGATTGCATGGCATGGCGGAGAGCATCCATGCGTCCTCCAACAGACGTTTCCTTGACATCCAAGTTGCATTATTCATTCAGACGCCTTGTTGTTGGCATCTCGCTGTCTACATTCACTCACCTACTTTTCCTGAGTTGACATGATAAAAATACAGTAGAAGTAAAATTTCCCAGCAGAGCATTGATTAGTTGTTAGAAGTATTATTTTAAATCAGTTGTATTAGCTTGTGGCTAGCATGTTCAAGGTTTTTTAAATTCAACCCACATTGGTTGTTTGTTTTACTGCCCATACATTATGAGAATAGTGAAATATGGAAACTGTCAGAGTTGACACCTATCAACACAGATTAAATAACACAGGAAAGACGAGAGAAAGTTAGATTCTGAATACTCGCGAGGAGAACAGACAGAGATGTGCTGTCAGTTACAAATCTACTGCTCTGAAAGCACATTTGCCTGCCCCTCTCTTTTTATTGTCTTTAGGATCCCTAATCACAGAGAGCGCTGTAACTCTAAAGGGAGGGGAGGAAAAACACTTCATCACAAGTTACAGCGCCAATGATTGTCACTAACAACACAACCTATCTTAACCTAGATTCCCCAGTTCCAGGGTCAAACAGAGCAAGTTCTACATCTTCATGGCGATGGTTTTACAGCTATCTAAGAGGTCAAAAAGCAGGCCGTTCTGTGAAGAACTGCTGTCACTGCTCTTCATCAGAGAGGCCCTCTGAGAAAGGAAATCAGAATGATTAACAATACAGAAGCATTTCTTAAAAGACATGACTAAACAAATAAGAGTACATAAGGTAAGAACATTATAAAAGTATAACAAATAGTTGATAATAATACAATTTACCTAACAGAAACGGATTAGAATTAGCTAAGCCAAGATGTTTAAGTCAACCATTAATCGTTCATCTTCTTGTGATATGAAACGCAAAGCTATGGAAATCATAGCTTTGCTGCTAGAACAGCAAAGCTATGATGTTCATATGCTGTTGTGACTGAAAATTTGTTAGAAATGTCAGTAGACTTGTGATTGAGAGAGATTCTGTGTTGGAAGAAGAATTGAAATCCAATCTAATTTTATTTAAACCCGATTTCAACTACATTAGCTATACCGCCAATGCTAAATTTGCTAACAGGAATAGCATTTGAGGCTGTCATTAGTAAATAGTACACCATACATCTTAGCTGGGGTTGTCAGGGAAGAGGTTTACATCCCACCGGGCTAGAATAGATTTAAAATGTTCATAACTATCTTTGTACCATTTTTTTTTTTTTTTTGTCTTAGCTGGGTTAGCGATAGTGGTAAAGCTGCAGTTAAAGATGCTAGTAAGCTAAACTTCTTAACCCTGAGGTACCAATGAACAGAACATCTCAGCTGAGGTTCTAAGGCAAATAAGTAGTATTCAACTGTACTTGAATACAAATTAGATGTTTATTACCATTTCACTGATGTTTTATGCCTTAATCAAAAATACTAGTTGTTGGGTTCTTTTTTGAAGCGGATGTGTAAGTTTACTTAATGATTGGTTAGAATTGAACTAATTTTGTTAGTATATTTTAAAGTTGTTTTCATTTTAATTATGAACTAAAACTTTGTGTAGCAGTTAAACAAAGAGAATTTTTATTTGGAAGTAGACCGATCGATTAAAATAAATTGTACTTTTAAAAGAAATTAAACACGTGCGTCCTTAAGTATTCCCTGACTTTTCTTACTTAAGCATTTTTTAAAGATCCACACTTAAAGTAAAAAGAGAAACATTTGAATATTGTAACCTCTAATTGTTCAATAACTGGAAAGATAGTCATAAAAATGTTTAAATAATACCGTTGTGTTTTTTTTTTTCTTTTATCAAAGACAATAAATCTGTATTAAAGCTGCACACAGAGAACCTCTTGCTGTGCTCGGGGGCAGACTCACCGTCGGCCTTTTCCCAAAGCAGAGGTGATGTGTCCTGGTCCACTAATGTCAACATCGCAGCAACCATCGGAGGACTGTCAAACACACTAACACACAACCTTTTCCAGCTAACCCTAACACAGTAAGTGTGTGTGATTATGTGTGTGCCCGAAATGCCAAGTGCTCGCCTGTCCCCTCTCAGTACTTCCTCCCGTATGTTGCCTTCACTTGCCTGAGGTGAACATGCATGTTCGACAGGCATGTACGCCGCCTTCATGTGTTTGTCTCAGTATTTGAACTTTTGAATAATCAGAGTTCAATAATGTATTCCCAGGGCCTTGTAAATGCCATCTTTCCCTTTGTCCAGCATTTTTCCTGGAATAGACCCAAACAGTATATGGCATGGTTGTGAAGTGGAAGGAAAATTATGAAGTTTTCGAACTGTCAAAACAGATTAAAATAAAAATATGAAATAGGTGACAAGCAGATGTATCTCGATAAAATACCTTCATTCATTCATTCATTCATTCATTCATTCATTCATTCATCCAGACACAATAGTACAGCGGCGTCCAGGAAAGGAACCGGAGCACATTTGGGGCAGTGCAGAGGGCATGCACCAAAAGGCATGTAGGTGTTGGAGCGTGAAGGTTTTTTTTTTTTTCCCCCCCTGCTAATACGGATATAATGATGTGACTATTTCGGTGTCAGCATGCAAGAGCGAGTGTGTGCCGTCTGATCACAAGGAGCAGTTGTCTTGTTCGTCTGCTGGACAGTTCTCCGTGACTCACACCATGTGAAGAAGAAGAGAGACGAAGACAGAGGTTATGTAGAAGCTGACGAACATAAAGAGACGGCGGCTGTGTGTTGTTTTGACTGAAGGAGGGGAAGGCTGACAGTGAGTTTGCCCACTTTTACGCGGCTGAATGTGGGATGAGAGACGGCGAGATTTCTCTCTGTGTTATTCATTCGCACAGATAAATCTTATTTTTATACATGTGTGCACGTATTGAGAAAACAGACCAAACTTCAAAGGCACTTTGTTTCATTTTGTGCAGATGTACGAATTTCAGTGAAGCATAAGTAAAAGGAACAAAAGAATATATTTAAAAAAATGATGGTGTTGCGCTGTGTTATGTCAATTCAGACCAAACATGTCGTTGTTTTGGACATCTTTTTAATTTCATGGTGCAAACGGGGTCCAACCCAACACTAGCAAAATACCTGATTTATTTATACTTTACTTCCAATCATTGAGGCCTCTGCGGTTTTAAAAAGTCATCTTGAACTGTAGAGAAGTTAAGTACACCTGGATACGTCGTAAGTCCATTGGAGGGCAACACATGGATGCAAAAGACAAACTTCACAAAGCCCAGGGAGCTATTCACAAAAGATTCATACAATGAGAAAGGCTCCTTATAAGACAAATATAAAGAAATTAGGGATTTTTAAAAATGTTGCACAGTACCACAGGCTGTGAGCAGCCAACCAGAACCTGGAAGAGACATCACCGTCTGTTTCTCTCTGTTTTCAGTCTAAGGGGACATCCCAGATAACATTTTCACTTCCAGACTCTAAAAGTGGTATCAATCTCTATCAAGTGTCCCAAAAGGCTCAAAAATCACACAAAACACATGACATATCACAGCACAGCCGTTTCTGGCATTTCAGTGATTTAGAGTGTCATCCCTGGTTGCCACAAGCGTGAAGCTGTGGTCTTCACAAATATGACACCTCAGCTCAACAAGGTCCACACACACACACACACACACACACACACACACACACACACACACACACACACACACACATTGAAAGGATGCCTGCTCGGTCCTGTTGTCACATTCTCACTTCCTGATTCAGACAGACAGAGAACAATCCTGTGGGACCCAGACGCACTTCTTTCCTTCGCTTCTGTGCTCCTTCCTCGACTCTTTCCCCTTTCCTTGATCCTCTGCTCCCTCTCCTGGGGACAGAGGAGGGTGGAGCTGGAGGTTAGACCGATGGAGGCTGGTGATACACCGGGATACAGTCAGTCTCAGGTTTGCTCCTGTGGGAGCGGAGTGATGGAGACGGGGGAGAGAGAAGAAAAAAAGCACGAAAATCTCACCGAGGGTTTTTCTCCTGAAGACATGAAAGACACGGAGAAGAAGAAGTTCTGAAAGTGAGACATCAATGTCAGCCAGCCCAACACAGTCAGAAACCTTCACTTGCATTGATGTTTGTGGAAATGTTTTATTTTTGTTTGATTTCAATCTTATTGACTCAGTTTTCTTACTTTTTTTTCCTGCAAAACAGTTTGCCCTGCATCTCATCAGGATTTATTATTATTATTATTATTATTATTATTATTATTATGTTTCACAAAAATAAAATGATAAGGTGCAAAGTGTAGAATATTAAAAAATACATGTTCACATCCTTCAAACCATATAGGTCAAAGTATTTCATTCACCACCACAAAATAAAAACAACGCAGGTGAAATCAGAAGGAAGATCTGAACACTGCAAAAACACAAAGTCTTATCCAAATATTTTTGGTCAAGATTCCACTGCAAATATCTTGATGCAAATTAAATAAGACAAAATTATTGTTTTAGATTTTTGAGAAAGAAATAAGAGCTTGATTTAAGTACATAATTCCTTAATATTTGATGAAGTTTTTGTTCCACTGGCTGATTATTTCACTTACAATTAGCACGTTTTCACAATCCTTTACAATTTGGTTTGATTGAACAAATCGGCACTTTACAGAGAAGACAAATTTGAAAGAAAAAGAAAATTGGCAATAACTGACATTCAGAAAGATGTGAACATTTCTTAGCTTAAAAAAAAAATCCATCAGGAGGTAACTTGACTGACTTTCAAGTCTGAGCACAATAACACAAACTATGAAGCGCGAAAACGACACTATACGAATTGCTGGTGTAAAGCACAAGACAGATAATACACTGAATTGCCGGTGTGGGTGACTGTGCTATGCAGGACCCCTTATTTCCTTTGCTGGACAAAAGAAACGGAGAAAAGGTTGACTTGTAGAGTGGTGTGAGGTTTCCTTTTCCCGTCTGCCTGCTTGTTTCTGTCACGACTGTCAACAGCCACTTTAAGCCACTGAGAGGATACCGCTCCGTCTACCTGTGTTTTAGCACATCACACGCCGCACTGCACTGCACTCAGCACAGCCACACACTCGGAGAGTGGCGGCTCCATCGGCTGCAAGCGGGAAAAGTTGGGAGCTCGTGTGGACCGAGTGATCTGGAAAAGGTGGGTCAGCTGAAGGAGAGAGAGACAACAGGAGGAGGAGGAGTGATGCCTTTCCTGTGAGTGGGTAACAATGAAGGATACCAGAGATAAATATTTGAAGCAGTACATTGATGCTTTTATACCTGCGTGGCTGAGCTAACGTTCTGGGCTTCATTCATAAAAAAAATAAAACAATAAAATAAAAAAAAGAAAGGAAAATGAAAACATGAGGAAGGGTGAAAAGAGGATGAAAGGATGGAGGGAAGAATGACTGCTGATGCTGTGTGAGGCGCCTGACTCACATGTACTCAGTCATATTTATTGTACGACTGACATTTTTTTTCATGTCAGTCGTACAATCTGCCGAAAATCTTCCAGTATCTAAACTGGTGACGATGGGATGCAGCTGGAAGACTTTTGATACTCTTCCAGCAAATTCAGACAGGATGGAAAGTATCTGTGAACATCATTAAAGTTTTTCCACAGACTCTCAATTCTTTGACTAGACCATTGTCAAAAGCCTTATATTAGGCCCGAGTCTCAAGCCTTTTGCAAAAGTTTTTTTTTAAATGTCCCCCTTATATCTCCATCCATCCATTTTCCTATCAACTCTAACCTGCTCCAGTGTCCCAGCTAATGAAATTTGCAGTCTATTTTATGTTGATTTATCTCATAAAATATTAATAAAATAGTTTGAATTTTGTGAAAATGTAAAATAATTGTAAGGGTTTGAATGCTTTTGTAATTTCTTGTATGTTTCCAAAGAAGGAAACAGATAAATTTTTCTGCCAAATTAAACCTAGCAGTACTACCCTCTCCATTTATTTATTTATTTATTTATTTATTTGTTTGTTTGTTTGTTTGTTTGTTTGTTTGTTTGTTTGTTTCTCCTGCTACAGAATATGTGAAAACCTTTCTAAAAAAAAATGTTGAAAACATTTTTGGTCTACTTAAATTATTGTTGCAGCAAAAAATATGGTTGTAATTTCTTTCAACCCAGCAGTTCAAAGTGGACATTATGGAGGCAGGACCGTCCAGCAGCATGCAAACACAAATAGAACTTCTGCTTTACAGGGTCTCAAAATGCCAGATCTTTTTGCGCTGATGGGTGACAACACTGTGAACATCAACATATCACAGGTCTGCTTCGTCTTACTGCACCCACACACACACACACACACACACACACACACACACACACACACACACACACACACACACACACACACACCCTGCTGTTATGTTGCAGACATCTCCAGCTGCAGACATGCCTGGGCTGGACATGCCCAAAAGGCAGAGGCTGTTCCCTGTCACCTATCAGCTGGTGGCAGACAGCAGGACATGACTGTGTTGGCGTGTGTGTGTGTGTGTGTGTGTGTGTGTGTGTGTGTGTGTGTGTCTGTGCTTGTATGTGCTGATGCATTGATCTTTGTGAGTACTGCTTTGAAATTTAGACCTGGGAATTTGGCTCATTTAGTGTCAACTTTTAGAAAAATCAGTTTTTCTTTTCAGCAGAGTTTTCCAATATCTCTGGTCTGTTGTTCTTTTAGTTCTCATGTTGCTGTGTACAGTGCTGCTCCAGTTGCATCCTTTAAAATAGGTTTACTATCCTTATGTTGCGTGTAATTTCTTTTTTGTTTTGGATGGTAGAATGAAAAAGTATTCACTCTGACAGAATTCTCATTTTCGCTTTTGTCACACCCAAATGTTTCAGATAACCGACCTAATTTAAGTACCAGCCAAAAACTGAACACAAAAAGTAGTTTTCAAATAATTTGAATTTGTTTGGCAAAATAAACCAAACAGACTTGTTCCACGTGAAGGAAGAACTACAGTCTGCCTGTAGCTTTTAGCAACGGCAGTAGTGGAAGTGAACGAAGCTGGTCACAGTTCCAAATATTGAATTAGCATTAACAGCCATTTTGTTCGGCTCTGCACTAACTGGTTTAGTTTGTCATTTATAATCCCAATAGAATACATTGAAGTGGCTGTTTGTAACATGGTCAAATTAGGAAAAGAATATAAATATCATACGTGGTACTGTTCAGGTTTTACACATTAATACGTTTAGTATTGGTTCTGAAAGGCTAATAGTTTTCTAATTGTGACCCAGTGACCAATAACATTGTATTGCGTATTAATAAAGTGCAAAAAACCTGGATAGTTCCAGTGCGTCGTCTACAGTATGTAATTTGTAGGAGCTAATTTACTTAGCTCACATAACAAAATGTGTGGAGCCTGCTCTCATGCAGAGAGGGGGAAACATTATAGCATGCCCTGATAATATTAACAAGATTTGATTAAGTATCATGTGAGTAGCAGTCGGTGAGAAAGCTCGTGTATCTGGTGTTGGAATCCAGCTATGTCAGAGGGCATGCCAGGGAAAGAGAAGGTAGATCAGAGTCGGCAGCTGCCCACCCTGGACTGCTGGTCTGGCTGCCAGGGGCGGGGCCAAGACAGCATGGCACACGTCGTCCTCAGACACCCACTCTCCTTCCTCTCTCCCCCACGAGCTCCTGCGGTCGGCACGAGAAGCCCTCGGCCCAGCGAGGGGTGGACGGCCATCTGACAACTCCCCACCTGCCTGACCTTTACTATGCTTGACCCCCTACAAGAGACAATCACCTCATAGCAAACAGCCCTACAGGAGACATGGACGCACTGGGAACACAGGGATACACAAACATGCACAATGTTTTCTCTTTTTCGCTATGCAGGAATTTTATCTCCTAATCTTTAGATGGTTTTGATCCAAAATTGTGTTTTATTTGTATAAGATTTATCCTGAAGTGTGTGCGCCTATATCTTATGGCAAATTAAAACAAAAAAAAATCTAATATTTTTAGTGGCACAGAATACAAATAATTTATGAATGATCTATCTATATGCACACTGTTTTGGATTCACAACTTTGAGACCTTTATGTTACAAAAATTAGATTATTTTTTATTAGGTTTTTATCTGATAGACCAACTCAGAGTAGAGCATGTTTGTAAAATGGAAGCAAAATCCAGAAATGCATCCATTGCTCATATACTTGATTATCCTTATAGGATAATTAATGCACACTGCACTCCCGGAAGAAAATATTTTTTTTCCATTTCTTTTTAAATCCAATGTAACCTCTAGCAATTAGAGGTTACAAATTAAAATCAGATATAGCAAGTAATATTTTAAAATAAATAGCAGCTATCAGAATTTGTGACCATTGTTATTTCAGTTCTGATCCAGTGTCACAATGTTTAATAGTCATAGAATATGGTCACTGGAGTCATAAAATGCCTGGGTAGGGAATATTTTCCCCTCTTTTTGAGCCTTGACTTTTTATTCTTTTCAAATCTCTGTGGACCCTGAGAGATTATGTCGCGACCGCCACTGAGGTGTCACGCCTGAGGTTGAGAACCTCTAGAGAAGCTCATACGTCATCAAACAGCGACGTGACAGTTTACTTGGGACAGCAAACGTGAAACGTTGGGTTTTGTGCAGACAGAACAAAAGTAAGTCAGCATTTTTTACTACTGTATTTTGTTTTACATTTAGACATAATACCTGAATTGTTCGTCAGACATTCAGTCCTTAACCGAACTTTCTCCGTAACTCCGGTCAATACATGAAACGTCAGTAACACGTCTGTGTTGTTTTTATGTTGCTAGGTTTATCCCCTTTGAGACGCGGCGCTCTTATCGCCCTGTTTCTGCTCAGTTCTTCTCCTTATGAATCCAGTAATTAGACGGAGCCTTCCTCCGTCAGTGAGGAGTCTCCTGACGGACATTTCTCCAAAGGAGGAGGAGTTGTGGACCGACCTGGAGCCCGAGACAGAGGCTGTGGCCAGGGATGGAATCGTGCTTCCGTCCAGAGGAGATGGAAAAGGAGAGTTGCTTTCTCCAGCCAGGAACCAAAACGAAAAGATTTCAGAGGACGAGTCTAACGCCAGGATAAGCAGGGCAGTGTGCATGCTGTGTGAACGGAACCCCTCTAACTACACCTGTCCACGTTGTAATCTCCAGTACTGCGGCTTGTCCTGCTACCGGAGCCCCGACCACTCCTCCTGCTCCGAGGAGTTTTACAAGGAGTCTGTCCTGCAGGAGCTGAAGGACATGGGGAAAACAGAAGCAGAGGGTAAGAGGAAGATGCAGGAGATTCTGCTGGGACTGAGGCAAAAGGCAGACATGACGCATGGAGGAATGGAGAGTTTATTAAAAGAAGCAGACATGGTGGGAGACGAGGAGGAAGAAGCAGTGGAGAAGGTGCAGGCTATGGAGCTCCTGTCAAGGTTGGCAGAGCTTCAGCAGTCCGGAGAGGAGAATGCACCAGAGATGGAGGCCATTCTGGGAAAACTCGAGGAGATCGGAGGAGCAGAGGTGACTGCTGACGGTACAGAGGGGGAGCCGGACTTGGCCGAGCGACTGTCGGGACTGGACATCGACAAACTCTCAGAGGATGAGCTGTGGGAACTTCTCAGCAAGGAGGAGCAGGAGAAGTTTGTGAGTCTTTTGAAGCGGGGAGACCTTAGCAGGGTGGTCCCTCTGTGGAAGCCCTGGTGGGAGGAGCACGAGGAGAACGGCAGTTCTCTCATCCAGGTGTTGCAGGAAGATGTGAACGAGCCGGAGAAGGGTCACATTGATGAAGTCAAGACATCGCAAGAAGATGACGAGAAAACGGTTAAAGGAGGGAAAAGTAAAGGAAGCTCAATTAGCGTAAACGTTCCCTCAATCTCTGCAAATATCCCAAAGCTGAGCTCCTTATGTGCAAATCCGTCTCCTCTGGTTTGCTACAGCGTAGTAAATGTCCTTTACAGCTATGCCTTTTCCCTGTCGCTGTTTAACGGTGACACAGATTCGCTGATGTTGGAGTTCTGTGACATGACTCTCTCTCTGTCTGAGGCTCTGAGCTCGGGGAAGGTGTTCAACTCTGTCCAGGAGGCCTTGGACTGCGGAGAGGCTCTCATCCTGCTTGGGGGCTACCTCGACAGGGAGGATCCTCTGGCTCCGGCCAGAGCAGCGGAGGCCGTGGCTCACATCATGACGGGCAGAGACAGACGAGACGCCTCAGGTTACTCCCTGGCAGCCTTGAGCCAGCTGCGCAGGATGCTTTCTAAAGCCAGGGGGAAGCTATCCAAGGAGGGAGAGGAAGGGACAAGGAGGCAGAAGTACTTCCAGGCAAATAAGAAGTGTGAATTCTTTCAAGCCTGGGTGAAGGACAACGTCCAGCAGGTTCGCAGACTTGCTGTCGAGCTGTGGAGTGAACACAATAAAAGAGAGGGCATGAGAAGAGGCATGGAGAAGGCAAAGACTGTAGCTGAGGAGAATTTGAAGAAAGAAAAGAGGAAAAGAATTAAGCTCATTGAGGAGCTGAGCTAAAGATATATGTATGTGTATGTGTTTGTCCAAAGAAGTTATGGTTACATAAAACGTGAAAATTGTAATCTGGTCTGGTCTTTTCATTTTACGCTAATAAATTTTGGGTAATGTGTTGTTTTAGTTAAGACAATTTCAGGAAGGAATATATATTCCTATATTTCCAGTTCTATTGATGATCTCCTTCCCCTCCCCCACATATTGCTTTTCCCTAGATTACAAGAAAATTTTAATTAGTCGTTTTTGGAAATATTTCCAGTGGTAAAAACAAAGATAGTCATGGTGGGGAAAGTGAAGTAGCCCTACTAATCACTGTTTACTTTGGCTTGATTTGAAAAGCTGGAGCTGACTGAGCAGATAATACAGTTGATTAATAAACTTGTATAAATTTTATTCTTCCTATGTTACTCTGTACAGAATAGGAAAAGGTAATATATAATGCACATCTGGATTAATTTAGCGAGGAAAAATCATGACTGGACAAGTTGTACAGGTGCAATCCTCTCAATCTCACTCGAATTAATCGAGATGCTGAGGGTGAAAAATGTGTCACAAACAAGGAAAAGATGAGTCAGTCAGTTTTTATGCAGAATAATACATTGACAATAACATATGTGAGTAAAATATATTAATGACATTTGATATTACAGAGAAGAGAGGAAGGAGTGGGTGAGCATTGGGACTAAATCTAAATTTTTAATTTCCAAATATTAGTCTTTTTGAAAAGTTTTTCATATACAAAGTAACAGTATTTTACAGGGCAATTGTCTTGAAGTTTCTCTAATTCTAGACCATTGTTACCACGTTTAATAGTTGAAATAAAATGTCTCTTGTAATACTTCCGGAATTATTCACACATGAATAAACTATGCGAAGTAATGTTCACATCTTTATGTTTAAAAGACTGCTGTCTTGCACAGTTGAACTTCTTTCAACCTCTAAATTTTCTTTGCTTAGTTTCTTTCTTGCCTTCATGGTCAGTATTACATTCCCTTCCAGCTGCTATAATATATTCCATGTGTTCTGTTTTCAATTTGTTGAAAATGTTATAAAAAAAAAAACATGCCCATGTTGGTACTCTCGCGAGATTCTTCCATAAGACTATTGTCACGTGGTGAGGAAGTTCCTTCACGTTGCGACAGAAAACATGGCTGCGCTCTTGAGATCAGCCCGGTTACTTAAGTTTTCTCCTTCAGGCTTGCTCCAGATCCCCGGGAGCAGGAGGAGCGGGGCGCCGCTCAGTCGCTTGTACAGCGGGGTTCCAGTCGGCAGAAATACCGGCGTCTGCTCCAGACAGCTCGGTCGTGTTTCTGACAGCGTGAGCAGGTATGTTCCTCCAGGTTAGCTGGGACCCACGCGTGAAGCAGGGATGTCATTGGGGTTCAATGACAAAGACACAGTAAAATGCCAGTAACAAAGTGGCCAAAACCTTTACATGTTTAAACCTTAAAACATGTGTTGTTGCAATGGAAGCAGTTTAACATGCGCAATTAGCTTTTGTTGGACTTCTCAGTATACATGGCTCCATTTTTATGCAACATTAGACGTTTCGTAACACTGAGACAGCACATATACATTCCCTCTTTAGCTTGGTATAAGAGCCGTCGTGTCTCTTATTATTATCAAAGACTAAGCGCTTTTTCTGTAGCATGTTAGCTTTTAGCATGAGGCTAGCTCATTTAGAGTGGGATGCTGTAGCAGCCAGTCTTTTTTAAAATACTAGTGAACTATATCTGTTTTCTTAATTTATCATATTAAATTAAGTAATAACCTGTAGCTAGTTAGCATTAGAATAATTTATGACATTTGACGACAGGCTACTTTAGCATGACTGTAATCCTTCAAGGTCACAGCTCATTTACAAAATCACAAACTGCAAGCCACTGTGCTTGGTGAAGAACTGTCACTGCACATCTGAACACACCGTCACCACAGTGGTGATGGCAGCATCATGCTGTGGGGATGGTCTTCTATTGAGGGGCAAGTGCCATTGATGGAGATGAACACAGGGTAATCACAAGGAAAAAGAAGCTGCAGACTGGATGGAGGTTCACCTTGCTGCAAGACTTATGCTGTTTGTATTAAAGCATATTCATATGGATGGCCCAGTCAAAGCACCATCCTAAATTGAATTAAATTGATCTTCACATATGCTCTCCATCCAGTCTCGATCTGACAGAGATTGAGATATACTGTTAAGATGAGTTTCTGACTGAAGATGGAAGAGAGACCTTCCCAAAATGACTGGTTGGTGCAACTAGTATGGACTTGATACTAATGCGTAATTCACTTTTTAATATTTTTTTTTTATATTTGAAGAAACTATTAAAACTCCTGCAATATTTTGCATTGATCTACCATGTAGAATCTCCATAACATACTGGATTTTGTGGTGGTGATCTTGGAAATAATATGGAATTTTTTTCCTGAAGTTTCCCTAAATCTTGGCAGGAGAATAAAAGGACACAAATTTTACAGAGAGACGACCAACCTGCTGCTTCAACTATACAAAAGCAGCCACTGGCTTTAATAGATTTTGTTGTAGCATCTTATTTCTTGCAGGATAAATTACACATGTCTTATTAGCAACTCTGGTGAAACTTGAGTTGATCTTTTAGTTATGTGACGAAAAGAAAAAAAATACTTGAATGCTTTCTCTGTTTCCCTTCGCCTCATGTCCTCCTCAGGTGTGTGTGGCCTTACACAGCCGGTTGTGTGCGCAGCTATGCCGTGGCCACAGAGCAGAAGGACGAGGCCGGGCTGGCGGTGCGGACCAAGCAGGCGCAGCAGTTCGATTGGGCGCTGACCAGACTGGACAGCTCAGTGAGGAGGACGGGACGCATCACCAAGACCTTGCTGATGCGCATCTTCCATGACATCTGCAGGGCAGGTAGGCGGGCAGATCTCAGAGAAGTATGGACTGTGCGTTATCAGTGTCACACAGCAAACTAAACTACAAGTGTTGGGACATTTTTTTCCGTTCTGATTTTTGTTTACATCCAACCGCACTTTGTTTCCCGCTCTGCGTCCAGGCTATCCCAGCGGTAATCACGCCTTGTTGCTGCTGCGCAGCTGCGGCTCCTTGCTGCCTGAGGTACCGATGGAGGAGCGAAACGAGTTGGCGCACAGAGTGTGGAATAAGCTGCAGGAGCTGGGTAAGAAACTGAACATCAGGTGGTTGGAGAATTCACTGCAAATCTGAGGACAAATTTACCTCCAGCATATGAACATTTATTGGACTTAGGATTACTTAAGTTATTCAAACCATTTGTATAGAAGTGGTTTTTTTTTTGGGGGGGGGGGGGGGGTTCACATTGTGCTGAATCTGAACATTTGAACATTTTCTCCAGGTGCACAGTATGACGTTAGTCACTACAACGCCTTGCTGAAGGTTTATCTGCAGAATGAATTCAAGTTCTCCCCCACTGACTTCCTGGCTAAAATGGAGGCAGCGAAAGTCCAGCCGAACAGAGTAAGTGCAGCATTGAGTGAATCCAGAACGTTGTTGTTTTTTAATGTAGAAAAACACATTATATTGGCTTGATTCCTAGGAAGAACTTTACAGTAAAAACATTTTTGTCTTTGCTCTGTATTTTTCTAAAGCATTATTGAGCTTATCTTTTTTTGCCTTGCTGTAATTTGACTTTACTTTACATTTTGATTCTTTGATAGGATGCTGCTGTTTCAGTATTTTCTTTTGCAGTGATGA
The DNA here is from genome assembly GCF_051168715.1 of Poecilia mexicana. Lineage (NCBI taxonomy): Eukaryota > Metazoa > Chordata > Actinopteri > Cyprinodontiformes > Poeciliidae > Poecilia > Poecilia mexicana. Next base: position 10,016,627 of record NW_028263384.1, read on the forward strand.
TATAAAACTGAATTTTGTTTTGTTGCTGCGAACAGGTGACCTACCAGAGACTGATCGCAGCTTACTGCCAGAATGGCGATATCGAGGGAGCCAGGTGAGCAAGTGCTGTAGTTTTAGAAAATCTTTTAGATCCTTTAATGTACAAAATAAAAAGTTTTCCAGAAACCAATTAATTAATTAAAACTTTTCATGTGACTCTGAGGCTGGTTATTCCTCACCTCAGCAGAATGCTGTGTCAATTCCCTTACAGTGTTTTTAGCACCTGAATCCAATCAGTTTATTCCTAATGTTTTATTCTGAAAGAACTGATGCCATTCTGATTACTTGCATACTTTCACAGCACCATCTTGGGTTTCATGAAGAGCAAAGATTTGCCCATCACAGAAGCCGTTTTCAGCTCTCTGATAACAGGACATTCTCGCGCAGGGTGAGTTTCGCAGTTTTCGATCCGTTCGTAGAGAACAGATTGTTTTGAAGCAAATTTTTTTAAACCCTTTTTTTCTTTGTTTTTTTTTTTTTTTACTGTGCAGCGATATCGAGAGCGCCGCCAACATCTTGTCTGTGATGCGGGGAGCCGGAGTTGAGCCGAGTCCTGACACATACGTGACGCTGCTGAACGCATATGGTGAAAAGGGAGATCTGGAGAGTATGAAGAAGGTTTGTGCTTATCGTAGTAAATGTTTGATATGAATGGCTTCCATTTTGAAGCCATCCTGCATCTTCCATCTGTCCTGGTTGACTTTTTCTCCAATGTTCACACCTACATGTTCCTCTTTCCCCATCCCTCATTTTACTCTCTAACCTTTTCAGACTCTGGAGGCAGCAGAGAGCGCAGACTGCAGCCTGATGGATCGAGACATCATGCAGGTCATTTTAACTCTGGCCAAAGCCGGACAACAGCAACACATACCAGAAATGATCGAGCGTCTAAGACACGAGAGGGGCTACATACCAGGTAGATGGAAAGAAATAAACGTCAAGTTTTCTGACAGCAGCAAACACTAATATCAGACAAAAATATGGCTGATGTCTTCTGATCATGGAGAGACTGGCTGTTCACCATTAGATAATAAAATCTCAGTTTTAGTAGATATCTTAATTTGTCTTGGATGTTTTAAGTTTACACATATTTTCAAGTCTTAAGAAAATGGAGACTGAAAAAAAATTTGTACTTCAAGTCTTTATTCACCGTCTCGTCATCTAGAAGTTGTCCTTCTCTCGCTACTTTCGTATTGCTTTCCTCCTTCTATTCTTTCTTAGCTTTCAAGGTTTCCCCCAGAAAACTGGCTAAGCCCGGTGGGTAGGGTTCATTCAGCGGCCCGCCGTCTTTTAGAGCTAAAAATGTTGAAACTTGACAGGAAATGTGAAAGTATCACTTGATAACTGTGTGTTATTAAAATATTGGAAAATTAATACTTGAACACCAAATATAAAGTCTTAAAAATGCAAACATTAAAAAAAAAAAAATCAATTCTTACCCTGCTGGGGGCACAAGTAAAGCCTGGTGGCCCGCCAGTCTTATAATACACTGGGGTAAACCCTGGCTTTCTTCTCTCTTTATTTTCTTCCTTTTTTCATTTTGTTCTTCTTTCCTTTTTGTTTGTTCCTTCTCTAAATTATGTTGTTCATCTGTTTTGTCCCTCCTTCCCGTTTTCTGAAGATTTTCTATGTTCCATATTTAAAGCTTACACAATGTGGAAGTGTCATTCATTCATAGTGAACTTTTGTTTGGTATTTAAGATGGACTGTGTAGGAACTCTGTTTTTGTCAGTAAACATGGCACATAATCCTGTGTCTGAATGTCCTCCTCCATGTCCTTCCAGATGCCATGAACTTGTGTCTGAGCCTCATCACCCAGGGACATGAAGATGCAGCGTTTAACCTCCTGAAGACATTCCCTTCTCTCCAGTCAGAAACCGATGACTCGCCCAACCTCGGATACTTCTTCCTCAGACACTGCGTGAACATGGGCACGGTACAGCACAACTCAAATTTCCTCTAATCCTGTCAAAAAAAAACAACAAAAAACTGTAGGTTCACAGTTTACCACCCACTGTAAATAGTGAGCCATATTGTAATGTACCTGCTACGTTTGGCTAACGTTTCAGGCGCTGGAGAAGATTGTCCGCTACTGCAAAGAGCTGCAGGAGTCGAACATTCACACCTCGTCGTTCACCTTCACTCTCTCTTGCGCCCTGGAGGCCAAAAATCTTGGTAAATCCATCGACTAAATCTATTCATGTTCTCCAAATTGTATTTTACTGAAAACCAAGCAATTTTTTTGTCTGCTTTCTTCTACTGCAGGGATGTCTTTGGAGCTGATGAAGACACTGAAGGAGGAGAACTTGCCTGTTAGGCCTCATTACTTCTGGCCTCTTCTTACTCAGCCTTTGAAGGAGAACAGCATCGATGGTACAAACACACATGCAAACACAGACGGTTCAGAACGTCTCTTCAGCCTGTTAGTAAAAAAGAGGACACCATTGTTTCACAGTGAGCGCTTAAAACATTGTTATAACAGGATAATTTGAAGCAGAACATTTCTCTAAGACTGGAATGGGCTCATTTTCCATTTGATTCATCTTTACTTAGTAACCAGCTGGTCAAAAACTCAATCTTTTCAGTGATTACACCACATCTGAGTGCAATTAGGTTACACCAGAAAGAACACGCTTCAGTGTTGAAGGTTTTGTTTAGGAAAGAAGACTCAAAGTTGGCTATTATTAGTATCAGGAGGTGTTTAAAAGTAAAGACAACAGTAACTCAGAGATGAAAGAATCGATTTCCTGTTCATTCTGTCTGATCAGTGTGTATCAGGAAGGCAAGGCGTATTTAGTTTTTCTTCAGGCTTTTGGCTGTTTTCATCTTGTCACTCACCATGGCGGCACATTAGCCTTGTTTTTATCCAGTTATCATGCAAATTTTGAGCAAATGTTTTGAAATTTTGAAAAAAAAAAAAAAAACGGAAAGAAAAAGCAAATTATTAGTTTCCATCTATTGGTATGGAGCAAATCAACCAGACTAAGCAAAGTGTAATTGCATCAGATGTGAGTGTTGCCCATTACAAAGTAAATTTTCACTGTTACTTTGTGAGCTGTGATGAAGAGGAAAATGTTTTACATCAGGACTTCTTTGCAGATTTGTTCCCAGCTTCCCTTTAGCGCGTTAACTCTACTTTGGAAAAGCCAAAATCCACCAGACCTCCAACTTTTTTCCAAAACTGAGGAAATTATTTTCAAATTTAGCTGTTTCTGTTTGTGATATTTCAATATACACATTAAATGACGATGGAAACACGGCGTCATTATGTTGAGATGAAAAAAGTACAAGAAAGAGATGTTATCACTCAGTTAAATTTTAAATTTTTTAAAATTTCGTGCTAGGTTTTTGGCTGTAAGCTTTTTAGAAATCACTTCCCCTGTAAAAAGGAGAGATCCTTGGTGTTGTCCCAATATAGGGGAACAATTGTGTCTTCTTAAATGACCACTATTATTTCTCACAGTTGTGCTTTGGCTCATCCAAATCAAGCTACTTTTAGCTCCATGCGTAAATTGTTTGTTGATGTGATGAAGCCCTAAGAGAAAGTAAAAACTCCTGCATCTGAATAATAAAAAAAAAGTTCCTCTTTTTTTTTTCTGAGGGCGTAGAGGGGATTATAACATCTTCTGTACCAGAAAGAGCTTTTAAAGGGGAGTTTTTACTCAAATATTAATGACCTTTGAGAGCGAACCAGCTGGGACAGATTTCACTAGGCTGGGCAAGTCGAGGGGCGAAAAGGTCTGATCCCTGCGTGAGAGGGTGTGTGTGCTGACACACACCGTGGCCTCTCTAGAGAAGTTCTAGAAAAACCCAAACATCCCAACTTTCCTTTTCCATCCAGTTTGACTCCCAGAAAGCGCTTTCAGACATTAATTTCATGTTTCTGCAACTCTCCCTGACGTCCAGTCACTCTTTAGTTGCAAGTTTCTGGTTGCTTGGCCTTACTAAACAGCTTTAGTTTTCTTCTTGCTTCAGTGTTTTCCTTAACATTTTTTTGGGAAACACATTTGCAGAAGTTTAAGAATAACAGCAACAAACCACAACTATTTGTTTTTTTCAGTTTGCATTTAACGGAGCTCCAGCTGAGATAAAATCTTTTCCACGATAGACTTAGTTTTGAACTAAAAATATAATTTAATGCATTTAGGCTTCTACTTGGACTGGGTCATTTCGATACTTGAGTAGTATTGAAATGAGCCCTTCCTTTAATCTAAACCATAGCATTTTAGCTCTGGTTGCATCTTTAGAGTTGTTGTCTTTCTGAAGGATGACCTGCTGACCTTTGCCATGGTAAGACAGCCTAAGCTGTCTTGTTAGGCGTTTTGCTTCAGTGGGTTTCTTCAGTTCTTTTGTCTTTATCTGTTCCTTTATCTGTCCCTTACTGCGATTGCACACAGGATACCGTGAGCTCTGTGCTCGGTTTCTGGACCTTTGGTATAAATGAGTTATTTTGATTAGTTGCCTGAGGTTGACGCTTGTCTCTCTTGATCTCCTCCCATTAGACTTTAAAGCTGCTTTCTAGTTAAAGTGAAGTCAAAGACTCGCGCTACAAGCAGAAACCAAAGATAAGTTCTGCTGCACCTTTTTTCATGTATGGGGCCGGGATCCAGATTTTCAACTTCACTTGTCTTGTCATTTTCTGTCAGAAAATGATTTATTTTGATATGCGAGCAGAAGTGGCTGCTGCATAGGGAAAACAACACTCTTCAGTGTAGTAGTTGTTACTGAACAAAGGAGGAAGATGAGTAGCTAGGTGTGAAGAGCTGTTTAAAATGAATCTATAATTTTCTACTTGTCTACAGTTCTGTCTGACTGACAGAGAGGGTCACATAACAGGTTGCTCTTTTATCCTTTTGAGTTCCCAAACTCTGTGCGCTAAAAGTACATTTTTATGTTCCTTCCTGTTTATTGGACATAAATCTGCTGAAAACAAAAAATAATTGTTTTTGCTTTTTAATGTTAACAAGAACAGACAAAAACACAAGTGAGGTTTCATGGACTCTAATGGACAGTCCAAACCAAAATGAAAAAAATGTATCAAAATATGCAACAATTTAGGTTTCTCATAACCGGCTACGTTGAGAAGTCCTCCACGTTTCTGAAATCGTAACGGGTGCCAGATTAGATGCAAACATTAAAGAACAAACCATCGAAGACGGATGACAGATATGCCTGTTTTTTTCCAAAGTACTCTCCCTCTGGTTGTCGTCGGAGACGGGCCAGTGTGAGAAATCATCTCGTTCACAGATGACGGACATCTCGAGACTTGTCAGGACTCGCAGCTCATTAGCTGGCGTGTTCTGTCGACTGCGCTCGGCAGCAGTTTGGTTTTTAAGTGCTCCATGTTCGCAGAGCTCGGAGTCTCTCTTTGGGCTTTTTTGAAGCAATTAATAAGTGATGGATTTTTTATTATTATTTTTTTTCTTACTTTCTTTCCCCTCTCTTTCGCCGGCCGGTTGACGGCATTGGAGCTGGCAGGGCAGCCGAAAACCGGCGAGGCCGGTGTTGCGCCGCGGCAAATTGAATCTTCCGTGCGGTCAAGACTTATTCCCAGTCTGACTGGTGAGATGTCTCGGTGCGAACGCGTGCAACTCGACAGACTTAAGCTCCGACCGCACAGTCGGACAGCATCCATTTACGTATCGCCATGCGGAAAGGAGGAAGGAAGAAAGGAAGGAAAGTGGAGAAACTTCTCCCTCGCTCACACTTGCTTGTTTCCAACAGTGTTTGCCTTAATCCTCATGAATCATGCAGCGTCTCCCCCCTTCTTCTTCTCCCACACATTCATTGGTTGCATGAGGCGCTCGTGTGTGTGGGTGTGTGTGTGTGAGGGGGTGGATATGACTTTCGGAGGGCAGTGCAGGTGATGTGACTGATGCAGAGTGACTTGATTTCATGTAAATGCGAGCGCTCTGAGGGAATTCACTTTGGATTACGCGCCCCACTGTGCATGGCCCATGAAATATTAAGCGTCGTGTCACTTTTTGTCCACAGGTGTCACTAGCGGGCAGAGAGGCCTGAGCTGAGGAATGGGAGGGGGTTTTGGCGGGGGAGGAAGAGGGAGAGAAAAATCCCCTCACATGTTGATGAGGTGTGGATTTGGTGGGTTTAGCGAAAGCATATGCTCGGCCCTTCTCGCCACCTGCCGCCAGCTAGTCACAGCTTGTCAGTCCTTGTGACACAATGTTCTCTTATAAGTTGTGACACAGCAGGGCCAGTGAAAGAAAGAAAGAGAGGGAGAGAGGGTCTCTCTTTCACCTTGCATGTTTTGGATAAAGTCCTCGTTTGGTCTGTTTTCCTTCCTTGTAACAAAATAGCATCAAAATGCTTTACCTGAGCTCTTCCTGAACATTTTTTCACACATTTCATCGCAAATCACCTATTGTGGAAGTCATTTCTCCTCTTTTTTAAAATTTTTTTTCCCCCACAAACTGCTTTTGCCTTCTAGCAACAAAGTCTACCTTGAGTAAATCATAGGCGAAGAGAAATGGGCCGGACAGATGGTGTTGGAGGAGAAAGGAAAGGGGAAGTGACAGGTACTCATGTCCAAGGACGGGACGAGATGACAGCCACCGGTTCACTCTGCTCCTCTTCTCCTCCCTCTCGTGTGTCCTCACTTCCCCGTCTCTGACAGTTAACCTGGAGACATGAGGCTGATGGTGATATCTTGTGACCACTGCCATGCTTAACTCACTACTTTGATACTTCTTGCCCGGATAGAACGTCACGTCTTTATGCTGACCGACCTGGAGAGGTCTCTGGTCTTCACAGCTCTTCTTCGTGCCAAAATCGCTTTGCAAATTTCTCAGACGGCAGAGAAAACAATAGTGGTTATTTAGTTAAAGGAGAGAACGTTTGATGTAATGGTGTCAACAGATCCATCATGTTCCTTCTTAGACAGAGGTTAAAAGTTCACAAAGACGAGTAAAAGCTTTTCTTTTTCTTTTGAAATACATTGAATCTTTCTTTTGAAGTTATGCTTTCTCTCGCTCTGTCGCAGCCTGAACGAACCACATCCTTTCCAGCACAAAGCTGCTTTTCCAACATATTTAATCACCTCACTGATTCTGAAAATAACAAAAATTATTCTTTAGTTATTTTGTCACCAACAATCCTGTGTTAACTTACTTACTTAATATTACTATTTCTTTATTTTGGCCATTTTAACCTTTTCATACACAAGTCAAAAAACAAAACACAATACTGAAAAAAACTAAACGGAAATAAACAAAATGAAAAAAGAAAAACAACAAAATGAATACAGAAATAAATAATATTTTAATTCCTGCCAATGACTTGAACATAAAGTGTAGACAGAAAAAAGCAAAGGTGGAAGCATAAGCTTATTATACTTTAACTTTAATACATACAAAATCAAAGCAGCAGAATCCTCCCTGCATGTTTTTCTGAAAAGCGTCTCCAAGAAGTCTGAACTGAAGAAAAAAAAAAAGTCATAATCAAACCTTATTGGATTTGTTTATCAAATTATTTTTATACTTTTTTCATTTAAGAGTGAAAAACAGCTTCCCCTCTTCTTTTCACTCTTCACAACAATTATTCCACATGTGAATACCTCTAAATGAACCACAGTTTAATATTTGTCCTAACCTTTAGTTTTTTGTTTTTTTTTTAACAAATCTGTCTTTCTTAATTCATAGTTTCTTTCTTTCATTTCAAATCACTTCTATATACACAGGGAAGGAGTTTATTATTGGCTTCTTAACTCTCCATAACATGAAGGTGCTGTTCCTACAACTAAATTTTGAGGACAGATTTTTCCCATAATCCAGATATTATACACATTTATTGCTTTGGGTAGTTTGGAAGTTGTTCGCGGGTCCCATTTCTTCCCCAAATAAAAAGTAACATGACTCATCGCGAAGAATATTAGAAATATCCTCTAAATCTTTAAATGTTGGAACTCAAAGCCGAGCAAAGAAACACTTGGGTTCAAAAGGTTAAAAGCTTCTTGCTTGAAGGCATGACGAGCAGAAAAAGAAAAAAACTCCTCCAGCTCTCGTCGCGTGAATGAAAAAGTGCTGATGATCATGGAAGCTCATGTCCGGAAGACGGGAAACATGTGAGGAACGTCCGGCTTCCGCATTTAAACCTCCTGCTCTCCATTCACTTGTTTTTCTGTCTGTTTGGCTCAGCGTGAAATTGATTATGGTTTATTCAGGAAGATGGCAGGTGCTCCCTCTCTCCGTTCACAAAAAAAAGGGACGGATGGAAGTGATGAGAGGGGTAAGAATGAAGCGATGGATGGCAGAGTGGATGGGGATCCTCCATTGAGAAGAAAGGGGAAAATTGTCTGTTTACTTTTTTTTTTTGAAAGATGGCTAGATGGATACTGGGAGAAGTGGATGAATGAGCGATACGAAGGGAAGAGAAGTCTGAATGGATGGAGTGGCTCAGGTACCTCTACCTGGGATAATGCAGGCCAGCCGCAGGTTTTAATGGCATATAAAAGCCCAGAACTCATCTTTTATTGATGCAAAGAGCCTGATAGGTGAACACACAAACGCAAGAATCTCTCTATCTCTATATATACAACATACGCTTATGTGTGTATGAACTAGAGGAAGCACTTAAGGATAGTTTTCTGCACATGAAGAGGTATTAGTAACATTGATAGCGCTGCATCAGTATTTCTGTTTTACCCACCATTCACCAAAAAGCACAAACATGAGGTCATGTGTCTTGGCTCTCTCAGGCCTCTCTCTGCCTCTTACGCTCCAAGACACGACGTGTTGAGCAGCTTTTCCATATGCATGCGGTTGCTTTGGCCAACTTTCCTGGGGCAGGACCTCAGGGTTCTGCTGGAGAGCAGGGTGCAAGAGTCCATTTGAGGCCAAGTGTGTGTTTATGCCCACATATGTTTACCAAGCAGCCTGGTTTCTGAGAGGAACATTAGCGTTATAACAGTCAAGGGTGTGGAGTACTTCCACAGCTGCAGGCTGGAACGTGAGAGTGAGTGCAGAAAAGTGTGTGTGCAGTATTTGACTGCAAGACATGCAAGAGCCGCTTTAGGTGAACATGCATGAAGTTAAGTTTTTACATTTTTGTTTTTTGAAAGCAGAAACGGGCCAGTATGGAAATTCTTACTGTATGACAACCTTGGATGAAAACACAGGTTTTTGATATAGGTTTAAAATGCTATCACAACATTCTTGCAAAGATAAGTGATTATAAAAAGTATTTAATTGTGGCAATGCATCTGCCACAATATAAAATCAGACCGCTGCAACACAAATACTGCCATAAAAATTAAAAATTTGTAGCAAATGCCTACTTCAGAACATCAGCATCATTAATTTGCACACAATATTTACATGCAATCATGTTTATTTTTTAATTTACAGATATTAATATATAATCATAAGAAACTATGCTGGGGAAAAGAGCAAAAATCCCAACCACATCAGTAGCCGTAGTTTGTCATTATTATGATTGATAACACTTTTTATTGTGGTAAATTATATATTTACCCACCTCAGATTTTGATGCAAACTTGAGCAATAATAAAAAAGAATAAACACTCGCCCTGTTTGGGTGAAGTGCTAAAGTATACAGGATGGTGGGCAGCTGTTCTTAGCTCCCACTAGTGACTTAGCGACTGCATCGATTTTTGTGTTTTCGTTGTAACAATCCCTCATACTGAGCATGCATGTAGCGACAGTGGAGAGGAAACTCTCTCCTTTAACAGGAAGAAACCTCCAGCAGAACTAGAGCCTGACTCAAAAAAAAGCACTGATCCAGGATTACTCTTTACGTTAAAACAAAAGTTTTAACATAACTTTTAAGCAGAGTTAAAGCTTATGTTAAAACTTTTAACATGACCAGATTTTGGGAATCTGATGTTTTCCGTCTTTGAATTTTTCATGATTCAATTCTTGTTGAAGATTATGAAATGTAAACTTCTCTGTGTTTTTTGTTGGCTGTAGGTGTGGTGGAGGTGGTGAAAGGCATGGTCAGACTCGGTGTCGCTCCCGACCTGGAGACATTAGTCACCTACATCCTCCCTGTCTTCCCCAGCTTGGAGGCCGCACTTCAAACCCTCAAGGTGATCAATAAAGTCTCGTTACGGTTTGTTCTCCGGCGCTCACCGAAAGGTTTTTAGTGACACAAAAATACAAAAATCGCTGTTGTCTGTTCAGGATTTGGGCGTCTCTGTGGACTCCGAGGTCTTCGTGTGCGCAGAGATTCGGATTCTGGCTACTAGCGACCTGGCTAAAACTTACACCTTAAGTAAGTCGACACACATTGACTCTAATGGAGTTTTTAACAAAGTCTGAAGAATCTCTGCACCATCTTGAGCATTTGTCATCGTAGAAGTTTCTGCTTTGCCTGCAGGCTGATTGGCACACACACATTCACATTTGCCCTCCGACACCTCTGTGCTCATCAGGCCTTTTAAGGGATTAGTCTGTGTGAATTTGTAAAGAGCAACAGCAAAGAGAGCTCAGAGGGGCGAGATACGAAGGGCTCCTAAATTATGGATAGCTGCTCCTGTTTTCTGTCTTTCATCTTTTAGCCTTAAACGCCCAGCATTCACTGCAACATATGTGTCTCAGTTTAATCCCTGTGACCTGCCTGATCATGGTAAATTGTGTTTTGTAGCAGAAAACAAGTGACTTATAAGGATAGAGAAACTAAAAATATGAATGAAAAGACTAAAGCAAATTAAAGAGAAGATAAAAAACAAATGTATAAAAATCTTGAGGAAAAATAATTAATAAATTGAATGTGTTCAAGTACTTTTAGATGGATCTCCAAGACAAGATAGAGAGGGAAAGGGTGGTTATAAGGCTTTCACAATTCATTCATGAAGGAACTGAAAGTTATAGTTAAGATTTAAAATTGAACTGTCGACATGTGCAGATCCATTCATTCAGGACTGATTCATTCTAGTTAAAAGTTTGGGGTAAAGTGAGTAAGAGCTTCTTTGTCAAATGAGAAAAGTATGAAGAATAATGAAAAGTTTTTTTCTGTGGAAACAAAGATACGATGGCCACAATACATTCTGTCCTAAATAAGTGGAATAAAATGAAAATTGAAAGCAAAAAATAAAAATCAACAAATGTTTCATTTTGTTTCCTTTTAACATGTGCATGATTTTCTAGTGAAAAATAATCAGAAAATAAAGTTAGACACTCACTTTCTGGCCTACTCCTCCCAGTATTTGAACAAAAACGTCACAGAAAATTTTATTTTTTTCCCCGTTCTGTAAATAACCATGGTGACCTCATTTCATTCCTTAACAGTCGGTTCATGCTGTCCCACCCATTTGTCCCATTATTATTTTCTTTTCTGATGCCAAAAGAACATTCCACAGATATCTACCAATTCCTTTAAGTTGTAGAAATTTGTAACCCGGATACTTTATTTTAAAATCAGGAGCAATGGGGTTTAAAAAAACCCAGTTGCTTTACTTTATTAAGCTCTTTCCGGTAATTCAGAACCTCAAGCTCCTGTTTTGGATCCAACTTCCTTTGTTTTGGAAATATGTCTCAAATGAGATGGTTCATTGACAATGATTAATCCGCCTAATTTCCTTAAGTTGGGCTTGATGGCAGATTTTAAGTGATTGGACTTTTACCTGATGACATAAATCGATAATCAGACTCTCTGCCTTCTCAGATCTGCTGTTTTTCTTTAACATTTCTCCGTTTGCTTTCTCCACCTCAGTGTCGGATCCCTCTTTCCCACCTCTGGACCTCAGCTTATTCCGCAGTAGCCTCATCTCCGGCTTCAAAAAGTGAGTCAATTAGCCCCTTCCTCTGTTTGTCTTCCCATTTTCTGCATCACTTTACATTCGGCATTTTTTTACATATTTGGCCCCTCGGAGCCCCAGCCTGGGGTTTTGCTATGGAGGTCACTGCAGCATATGCTGCGAGTGTGTGTGTGTGTGTGTGTGTGTGTGTGTGTGTGTGTGTGTGTGTGTGTGGTGTGTGGTGTGTGTGTGAACGTGACATGTGTGGCCCATCGCACCATCCACCGGCGTCTGTGCGCCCGGGCAGCTGCAGGGAGAAACGCTGCATCACGCAGACTTACGCGGGTGCCTCATACATATGGAGGCCCTCGCCCCTCATGCGTTCGCCCCAAAGCACCGTGGGAGATATGCAAATGAGCAGATGCCCACCACTATCGCCCCCTCCAACTTCTGCGCTGGTTGCGTTTTTCTCTCGCTCTCTCCGACACACCAGGGCTGAGCCTGAGGACCAGCGTCTGACTCGCAGGCATTCGTTTATGAATATTTACAGTTTAGCACTACACGGCTGCACAAAAACACTCGGGCCCCCGGGCGACGCTGGAAGTGAACCGAGGAGTAAAGTGCTGACTTCCCTGCGGGGACCGAAGTTATTTTCTTTCACTGAGCAAAAATTCGATTACTTAAGCTCAACTTTATGCTCTTGGTTCAGGCTGTCCAAGTTCTTTATGCACAGCGCCCAGCAAAAGTGTTTTGTCTTCAAATTTCATTACGATAAGTAAAAACTCAGTAGTGGCTGGGCCTGTGATGACAGCAAACCCTGCTGGATGATAGTTTGACCCATAAATTATGATAAAATATAATGTCGTTTTGAAATCATTTTCAAGTAATATCTTGATAATTATTAGCCTCTATAAGCAAAATTAGCCGTCAAAAAATGTTAATGATCAGAATGGAAATAATCAATCTCATTTTAATTTAGCATACGATTAATTAACAGTGGTAATAATGTCTTCCTGTTTTGGCTTTATTGCAAACATAAACCCCGGACAGAGAGTAATCTAATCTAATCTAATCTAATCTAATCCAGCTAACAGAAACAAAATCAAAAATTCAGAACTTCTGTTTTATCTCAACAAGAAGGTTTTATTTGTTTTTTAACCTTTACTTAACCAGAAAGTGAAAAACTCATGGAGATCTCATCTATAAAACCGTCTCATTTATGGTTTTTATAGAAATCACTGGCTACATTTGCTGCTCTAGCAATGAATTTATTTTTGTCTCCCTAATCACCTAATAAATATTAGTGGTTGAGAGAGCCTGAATGGACTGACTTGAAATGTTCTTATTCTCCACCAATTAGTGGCTCAAATTTAGGAAAATTGGATCAACAAAATGTTTCCGGTTGGTTTTGATAGAATTTCTGAAAAGCACTTTTCTGCCAACTTCCCTGCATCATAATGCTGCCACTACCTGCTTCATTTTGTTCTGGGTACGGTGACCTCAGGGTTATGTTTCCCTGCACACACACAGCGTTTTGCGTTGAAGCCATGAAGTTCGGTTCCATGGTTTTTTTTCTGTCTTTGTGCAGCAGATTATTAATCATCTCAGTAGCTCTTGATGTGTGATCTCTGGGATGTCTGTTCAGCACTCAACTCTGAAAAGATATTCTAAGTCATCACTAATTATTAGTGTTTTTATTTTTTTTTCTAAATCAGTCCTTTTCCTCTCATCTCTATTCGCTTTACTCTCTCTCTCTCTCTCTCTCTCACACACACACACTTCCGTGATGGTTAGGTTGCCTGACAGGGTCATAATTGGGCTTGTCACTTGGGGAAGCGCGTCTGTGCGTGCGCGTGTGTGTGTGTGTGTGTGTGTGTGTGCGTGTGCGTGCGTGTGTGTGTGCGTGTTTGCGAGCGCCGTGTCATCGCTGTGCGGGACCTGCCCCTGTCAAAGACAAGGTCAGGGGATAATTTAATCATTAAAGACCTCTTCTTCTCTCCTCTCATCTCCCTCTCTCTCCTCCTTTTCCAACATCTCGCTGACAACGCTGGAGATGTCGCACATTGTCATCATTTAGTCCGTAGTGTGTGTGAGCGCACGCACGCGCGCCTGTGCTCATGTGTGACTTTGTGTCTTTTGTGGTGTGCCAGACTTTTGTACCGCCGTCTCTCGTCTGTTGTACTGCGGGACGGAGGGTGTCGAACTGGAAACCGTGTCGCTTCTTCTTCACGTATTCTGTGATATGCTGTCAGTTCACTAGCGGTGGTGAAATAATCTCATCGCTCCTGAGAAGTGTTGTTTAAAAAAAAAAAAAAAGACAGAAAAGTTGGAGGATGTTTTTACAAAGTAAGCACTTTGTATTGCCTTGTTGCTGGAAATGTGCTACATAAATAAAATTACCTTTGAGTTGTAATTGTAAAATTATAGATTTTCTTCAACTTTATATGTTTTTACATGAATCTCATATAAAGAGCAGATGATATGTGAATGTCTTTATATTGTCATTAATGCATCTCTCATTCCAATAGATAAATGTCTTGTGTTTTTTGACTTCAATGACCAAATTGCATAAAAACTCTGTTTGAGCTGCAGCTGGTGTTCATTTATTGTCCTCTACTGCCCCCTGCAGGTCCTCTGATGTGGACTCCATGGTCAAGGTACGACTTCTGCATGTCAACTTTTGACTATACCAAAAAAACCCTGAAAAGGTGGCTGTGTTTGTAATGTTATATCACATTGTACCTCGGCTGCATTTTGGATGCTTTGTCAATCATTTATGAATAATGCTTGCTGTATAAAAGTAGTTGTTTTTTTCAAATACCTTCTTTAAATTTGAGATTCAACTTATTTGCAAAAGCAAATGCGATGAGATCTTGATACATATTACAACACGAAAGAGGGGATTCACTGAATAAGCAGTGAACATTTTTTATTTTTATTTCTTTTTGCTAAAGTATGTGTAAGATGTACTTTACAGCTCCCTTGACCATGTATAAAAATCCATGTGTCTTTAAACATTTGCTAATTTGTAAATGGTAAACTTGTGTGTAATTTCAGTATAAAAACACAGCCAACATGCAGTGAAACATGGTGGTAGCTGCATCATGCTGTGGCATGAAACTTAAGTTAAAAAGTAGCTAGAAACATAGTTTAGCAGTAATTGATAAATTGACTCCTGTGAGGGTAGGAATGTATAGTTTTACACTTTATTCTACTTTTTTGAGGATGCTGAAAGAAAATGTAATATGTGATAAAATTGCGAGTGTTTAAAATCAATTTATATATGAAATCCATTGAGGTTTGTGGTTGTATTGTGACCAAATGTGAAAATACTTCAAGGTATATGCATACTTTCTGCTCTTTTTCCCAGATTACTGAGCTGCTGCACAAAGATGAGCGCTTCTCCGCTGGAAACTCCAACCCGTCTGGTAAGAAACCAAGTCCATGTGGACTTTACTCTCGCTTATACCTCATACATGTTCTGAGCTTTGTAATTCTTTCATCATGTCATTTTTGTGAGTTTTGCATAGGTTTAAAACAGAACAGGAGGCTCCATGTCTGGGTTTTATCTGCGTCGTATCGGTTGCACAAACTGCCTCCTGCATATCATTGATAATGAAATCCGTGTTTACGTCCAGTCTCCATAGCGATGAGCTCACGTCAGACCCACTTCTCGTCGTGGCGCCTCTATACGTTACGGGGTGTGTGTGTGAGTGTGTGTGTTTGTCAGCATGTCAGTGAAGGACCTGCTACCCAGGGAAATAGAGCCTTACTGCTGATGCAGCAACGAGAGTGGGTGTATGTGTGTGTGTGTGTGTGCGTGTGTGTGTGTGTGTGTGTGTGTGTGTGTGTGTGTGTGTGTGTGTGTGTGTGTGAGAGAGTCGGGGGAGTCTCCAGTGCAGAAGCTGGCGTGTGTGTGCTGGTGGGAGCGATGGAGACTGTTATCCGTGTCACTTCCAGTTAGACTACATCTGCGTGTGTGCATAAGCGTGGCAGTAGGAGGAAGCTGTCACACCGAGCCGCCGTACGTTCACTCAAACTGCAGAACCAAAGCAGCTTCTGTCAGCAGAAATGACACAACCTCACACTCTGCAGAGGTTACAGGAAAAATAGTATGAATGCACAAATGGACACCGTGACTGACACGGTGGCAAATGAAATTTATTTCCCAAGACGACTGCTCTCAGTGTGTGTTTACGTGTGTGTGTGTGTGTGTGTGTGTGTGCAGAGGCCACGTCGTACTTCCTCTACAATCTGATAGACAGCATGTCAGAGGGGCAGGTCCATGCGCAGGAAGACAAACTGAGGAGTTTCTTCAATCAGCTGCATGCTCAGGTACAAACTTCACACACTGATGAGTTGTGTGTTAAACCCATTACTTTCTGTTTTCGAGGAGCTTTTATGAAACTACTTGAAGCTGTTTGCAGTTTGTCACCAGGCTATTGAGGTCTCACAAAGGAAATTATCTTTATCCATCAATATTTTTCTTGTATTTTTCATTTATTTTGAGATACACGCCATAGACCCAGTCAACAAGAACAAGAAACATCGTCTTAGATACATATTTTCCTTTTTTAACCCCTTAACCTGCAGGGGAACACCCACATGCCATTTTTTCATTGTATTTTCCGAGGGTGAGGGTTAATTAAACAAGAGGTAATAACCAAATAAAGACCTTCCAAATTTCTGATGTGGTCACTCTCGTCTTTTGTTGGCTTCTTCCTCTTGAGACATGTCCACACTTTGTCCCATCCTCATGGGTCTCTTTATGTTTTAGAAATGATTTTTTGTTGTATTTTTAATTTTGAAATCAAAGAAAAATGCTGAAAAGACAAAAGCTGAAAAATTGATTAAAAACACAGTTGGAAAATGCGACGTATATGAATAGAAATGGGGTTTGGTAATTTATTCATAATGCACAGAAGTTGCAAAACTTGGGCTGAAGAGCCGGTCATTTGATTTCCTTCCAGATTCATTATCTTTTTATTTTTTGATGGTTATGGGGGAATATATATATATATATATATATATATATATATATATATATATATATATATATATATATATATATATATATATATATATATATATATATATATATATGTAAATAACATATTTCAGACTGAGGAAAGGCTCACAGCTTCTTTTGGACATCCCAGTGATGTTAACAATATTTGTTCAGATGTTCATGAATCCCAAATTATCTGTGGTTACGTCTTTGACAGACAAATACTGCTGCAGGCAACCTGATTAACCTCATAGGGTCATGACATTTAGATTAGAGATGCACCAATCAAGCTTTTACATCAAGATACAAAGTTATAGTAGTTTCCCCTTAGGTTTGACTTAATAAATGAATTTCCCCTAAATGAAGAAAAGTTGTATGTAATTGTTGAAACTCTTTGCTTTTCATGCAGATCTTGCTGTTTTTGTGACCTTGACATTTGAATTTTTTATTTTTTATTTTTTTGCAGGGTGTTGCAATTTCTCCCAGCATCTATCGAGGGATTAGAAACCTCCTGGACTCTTACCTCTGCCCCGAGCTAATTAAGGTACAGATTAGGACCTCCGTTCCGTTTCTGTTCACAAATCGATAATTGTGCTTGTTTTCTGTCTAAGAAGAAGATTTGACTTGACAGATTTTATTCTTTGCCGTGTCTCGTCTTTTCCCATTTATGTAGAAGAAACTTTGAGAAACTAGTGGAAGAGGTGCAAAATGTTGTTTTTTTTTAAAAAACATAATTGAGATTCAGACAATTTTATTATCCTCGATGGACAAACCAAAAACCATCAGTTAATCCTTGAAAATTGATGCGTACCATAATGAAGTAGCCAAGCTGAACGTGTAGCGGTCACATCGCTTCAGTTTCTAAAGTTGACTTTGTGAAGTTGTTGCATCATGGTTGTAGAAACGTAATCATCTGATGCTTGCTGTGTTTTGCAGGATGTGCATGCTTTGGTTTATTCAAAGGAAAGAGACTCTGGGTCAGCCTCGTTGGCCACCGTAAGTAAAAATGTCTGAAGAATGACAGAGAAGCATAATTTTCCTCTTTAATGCTTTACATATGCTGGATTATTTGAGAATCATCTGAATATTAAGAGGGCAGGAGTGAACTTGTCTGGTGTGTCCAGTGAAAAAGCCAAATGTTGGCCTGTTCCTGTTATTCCAAATGCTGCTTTGGTGTTTGGACATACCTTCTTGTCTCAACACACACTTGTGTCAAAGTTTCACAAATCAGACCCACAGCATGATTGCCGTCATTCCAAAAGACTTGTGGAAATCTAGACTTGGCTTTTCCACGGTTTTTGCCAAGTTACTGAGACTTTCCCATAATTACCGTCAAACTAATCTGTTTTATTTAAAGAGACTCTATGATCTGTAATCCGTAATTATTACGTAGGAGAATTTAAAAGCTCCAGTGTAAATAGATTTCAGACTATCTGTAGGTTTGAGTGCATGAAGGTCAGAGAAAATCCACTCTAAATTTAAATATGTTCGTACAATTTATTCACTTCAGCTGTACGTTGTATAATTGACCTACTGGGCTATTAATAATTTTAATAAATCATTAAAAACCCCAAATTGGTATAGCATTCATTGTCATGATCTAAATTTCTTTGATTATTTTTATTTATCTATTTATATTTCTTTCTTTCTTTTATGATTATTAGTATTTTTAATTCATTTTAAACTTCCGACATCAACCACATCACTACAAGGTCACGTAATTGCGAGGCTGCATGTGGGTTTTGTACGTGTGACGAACATTTTGTCTCCTTCAGGGAGATGAGAACAGAGTTTTGGCTCTTGAACGCAAACTGGCTGAACTGAAAGCGGAGAACAAGCCGCTGAACTCCGTTCTTAAACAGACCATCCATGCTCTGAGCGTTGAAGAGGTACGCTTCCCTTAACCCTTCCCATTTCATCCGTGTTTGGCTCCACGCTCGGCGTTTCTGAGCGTCCCGTTGTCTCCTCAGAACCTGCAGCGCGCCCTTGAGCTGAAGCAGCAGTACGAAGACGACATGTCCGTCGGGGCGTACGCCATCCTCATCAGCCTGTGCTGCCGTCATAACAACGCGGAGGAGGCGCTCAACCTGAAGAGGGAGTTGTGAGTGCAGCAGGAGACGTGCGCGCGCACACACACACACACACACACACACACACAGACTGCGGCCGGTGGTGGGCCATTAAAGTTTAAGTTGAGTGGTATTAGGGGAGACGTTAATGCAGGGTCCAGCCGCTCTGTTGGCGAGCTGAAACACAGGAAACTCTCCCCTCGTTTCCTCCTCCGCCTCCTCTTTCACCACCTGCCCTCCAGTCTGACTGAACCCTGACAGCATGCAGCAGATGAGCTGCATTACTGTTAGGAGAACACATTAATCACATCTCTCTTTCTCTCTCTGCTTTTAGAAGTCGAAAGGACTCATTAGTCACATTGGATCCCATTAAGTACATCACACTGGTCAAGACGCTCTCTTTGAATGACAAAGTTGAGGGTAAGTTGTCAGAATCAATATCTGATGTGTTTTTGTTTCAAAATGCATTTCCTGAAAGGGGAACTTAAGATGAATAAATCCTCATTATGCTATAAGAGAAAATACAAAGCGGTACAGCAGAGACATTTTATATTTATCTATAAGTTATGGAGTAATTGACCTTTTTAACTGCACTGCAAAAACACAGGTTCGTGTTTTTCTTCTAGTTTCTAGTGCAAATATCTTAGTACACCTGAAATTAGATAAAACTGACTTTGAAGTATTTAGTAAATAATTCCTTAATATTGATGAAAACAATAGTATTTCCATTGGCAGATTATTTAATTTGTTTTGTTGTCTCTGTGTTTCCGTCACCTCGCTTTCTGATTGGCTGCATGTCGCAGTCACTCTTGGTAGGCTGCGTTCCCGTTTGTCCACACGCTGCTATATCGGACCAAAGCAATCCAACATGTTGAATATCCTCGATTTGAGGTCTGACCGGTCTCCTTGTCCTTCCAAGCAGACCAGTCCACTCTTAACACCCAACACACAACAAGAATATCCCTTAAGATTGAATTTAGTGCTATCATAACAATCAGGGCACCTGGTGTGTCTGACTGACAGAAGAGGGAAAACTAAAAAAATGAATAAACAAAAGAGCAACTTTGCTACACTATTTTTTTACCCTTCTTGTTATCTGTTGATAGTCTTGCTCTCTCTCGCTCTCCTACATTCTTAGGGAACTGGACACATTTCACCATAACTGAGTCTGAAAATAGCTATATTTTAGTCTCCTTTACTCAGTAACAGCGTTCACATTGAAGATTTTAGTGAATGAGTCCCAGTAGCTCTTAGGTGGGTTTGCTGATCAGGAGCAGATTTTACCCATAAGCCCTGATCACCTGAAAATCGTTTGATTCCAGTCGCCCGTTAATTTCTCGCTGCATCTGAAACGACAAGCAAATAGTGTGAGATTAATTAGCAATTTTCTGGATTAGCTGACCCCTTCAATGTTTCTACACCGGAGCCACATGGACCCAGGCGCACGCATAACACAAACGCGTTCAGTGAACCGATCCTTCCCGTTTCTGTGCATTGTAAAATGACACAGTGGCTCATATTCACACTGTGTGGGAACAAGTCACAGGCTGTCTGCTTCAGTCATTTATTACTAGGTTAATTCTTTGTGTGACAAAAGTTATCGTCTTCAACTGACTCATTAGCACTTTAGCTGGAAGAAATCGGTTCCTTCCATAAGTAATTCTGTGTATTAACAAACTAGTCTGGCTGATTGTCATGTCTTTTTCTTTTTCTTTTTTTTTTTGCTTGTACAACCAAATTGTGCGCTGCTTGGAAAGTATGTGATTTTTTTTTTCCAGCTTCTGTGTGTGTGTGTGTGTGTGTGTGTGCGTGCGCGTGCGTGTGCGCGCGCCACCTAGTCTGTCACAAACTCTCTCGGTTACCATATTAGTCGGCCATTTTCTGAATTCTACGGTGGGTTTCCTTCAGCCCATTGAAGACCCAATTACCATCAGTTTGTGCTTCTCCGCATTTCGCATTGGGTGACAGGCGAAATGTTTCCCTCGTCTGTTCTCGCCTTTCCTCTCCTCCCCTTATCTCTCGCTCTCCTTTTCTGCGTCTCCATTTGACCCCCACCATCCCTGTCTTTCTCAAAGCGTGTCATTCTCTTGCCCCACACACACACACGCACACGCTGACACACACGTCAGCGGGAAATGAGAGAGGGGGAAAATTACAGGACTGTGTGTATTTTTCCAGAATTATTGAAATCTGCCTTGATGCTAATGGCAGATCATGTCCGCCAAAGTGCTTGAACATTTCACACACACACACACACACACACACACACACACACACACACACACACACACACACACACACACACACGCATTCATACACACAGAGTGACAGAAATTTGCATGTGAATTCAAGCACAAGACATTTGGTGGCACGTCGGTCGGTCGGTGTGTCCGTCTGCCTGCGAGTGTGTTGGGGTGTGTATAGGCAGCTCTCAATGCATTTGCCATTAGTTAGAGTGTGTGCATATGGAGGCAAGGCTTGTCAGCCACATTAGCACACATGGCTAACCTTGATGTTAGCCTGTCCCCACCCAGACGCTGATCTGCCCGGCTCCCAGCGAACACCAGGCCTCGCTGAAGATCACGTCTCTTGGCATCTCGCATTATTTCTCTCTTGCTTTAATGGTTTTGTTGTTGTCTTTGAAGCCCCTCATTTTGACTACCAACTTTGTTTGCTACTTTGTTCTTTAGCTTCATTCTCCTTTTAATGTTTTCTCTGAGCTTTTTCTAATCTTCAAACCAATTAATTTTCTTCTTCTGAGCAATTACTGTTATATCTTGGAGCTTTTATTCATCTGGTCCCAGCTCTGTTTGTTAGAAACAGTATTTTGCTGGTTAAAGATTGTACCTGAATGCCATTAAAGGTGCATTCACACCAGCCCTGTTTAATTTGTTTTAAGTGAACTCTAATTCATTTGCCTTGAAAGTCTGGTTCATTTTGAGAAGTGTGAATGTGCGATCAAACTCTGATCTGCCTAAAAACCCAGGTCTTGGTTCAGTTGAAGTTAACTTTTTATTTGTTTTTACATTTATTAAACTAGGGAAGTGTTGTTGTCATTAAAACCTGTTTTTCAAGGGAGTCCTGGCCAAGAAGAAATGGAGGCTAAAAAGGAAATACAAATAATTACAGGATTAAAATACGATGCAAATTATTAAAAAAGTCACAATTTAAGGAAGTCATCTCTAGTGCTCAGTGAATTAAGTTCAGTTAATTTCCAGTCTTTTTGCAACATGTTCCATGTAGACGGATTATTTGGGGGAATGGAACAGAGAGCAAGAAATGATCATTTCAGCACAAAGAGTAAAAGTCGGGTAAGAATCATTACACACTGATAGACTTGTTTAGTAACTGCACAGGGTTTTATTTAGGGGCATCAAAGTAAAGGACGTGTATAAATGCACACCTGACTTAATGTTTTTCTTAAATATCCATCATCTGAACAGTCGAGCTTAAGTTATTTCAGTGTAACTATAAGTAAGTTTTGTGTTAAATATCCCTTTGAAACCTTTGGTGTACATCAACCTGTGCATATCTAGCAGTTCTAATAAAATCCAACCTTGGACCCGCTGAACTATATGGGCCTCAAGAGGCTAAACACAGCTTTCTTCCTCTTCTTTCTTTAATAAATACACCTCTCCTCTATCACCAAGCATCTCTTTGACCTGACCTTGCCCTCTTCCTCAATCCGTCCAGCCTCCCACTTTAGTAAACGCAACTTGTTCTGTTTTCAGGTGGTTCCAAACTCCTCTTCAGTGCAGTGTGTGTGTGTGTGTGTGTGTGTGTGTGTGTGTGGGGGGGGGGGGGGTGTGTGTGTGTGTGTGTGTGTGTTTCTCTAAAGAGACATCAGCAGGAGTCAAGTCAGGCAGGATTACATGAACCATTGGGCTGTGTGATGTTTGTTTACCTGGGCTGTCTGCCTCCCATCTCTTGATGCCTACGTGCGTGCACGTATGTGTGTGTGTGTATGTGTGTGTGCATGCGCGGGGTCTGGCTCGGTGTGCTGGTCGAGATGCTCGGTTGAGCTGATGGATATACATACTAACTCGGCGTACGGATGAAAGGGGAGATGGAGGGAGAACGGCATGGGGGAGGTTTTGATGGTGGACGGAGGGAAGTTTGGGTTGTGTTGCTCCATTTGGGCAGATCAGCTCCAAGCCATTGGTCTCTGTGATTAACGGGTCTGTCATGTTGTGATGGAGAGAGCCGTGGGTAGATGGAGGGGGAGAAGCTCAGGGGGGAGAAACGGTCAGACAGAAAGAATATGCATCATCTGAGATGAACACTGCAGAAGTGATAGCAGGTGAGCCTGTGACGTAGATGTTGCTTATGTAGATGGCAACATCTGAGATCAGCATGTTCCTATGGTCTTTTAGATGGTAATTATAACTAACAAGGTGTGTCATTTTCTGTGAAATGTTTGCTCTGTGCTTTCATTTATCCCTGCAATTTCCACCTCAGATGTTTATGTCTACGTCGTTCTTTTTGATTTGGCTCAGTGATAAGACACCTGTCTCTTTAACTGGCTTAGTTTATCCAGTATGTCGTCCAGGAATATCCTCGCACCTGAGAATGAATCTGTTCTTACTTTAAACGGGTACAAGTGTTGATATAAAATAGATTTTTGACAATGTAGTCGACTGTAAAATATCTCTTGCAGATAAATTGGTATGTACTCTACCTCAGCTGGTTTTTACACATTTCCACGACTCCAGCTTGTTCAGCAATAGGCAGCTTTGAGATGCTTAGTTGAATTTCTGCTGCTAAGCTTCTTCTCTTTTTTTCTTATTTTCTCCAGAGGGTAACACATAGATCACATCTGCTTTGCAACTGAACTCTTCTAATCATTGTAAATGGTGTCTATTTGGGAAAAAATTGTATTTTAAAGGTAAAGTATTTCCGATGTGTTTGTTGTGTATTAGAAATCTAAATACAGACCTGAACATACTAAAGGAAGGTGAGCCGGTCCTAAACTCTGGCCTCTTTGCCAGATGATCTTCTCCAGATCAAACTGTACAAATTGCAATAAAAAGACATGGACCTGATGCATGCTGGACAAGTTAACCCTGCATCGGTTTTGTGGAAACACTGACGGATGAAAAAATGTGGGAAATCTTTTACCTTACATTCTTTTGCAAACTTTTACTGTGGAAAAGTAGAGGGCATCATGTTTTAGTAGCTTTGGCTGACGGCATTCCAGCTCTAACTAGCCTTGAACCTCTGGCAGTTTCATCCCCACTCGTATTGCGTTTCCTATTTTTCAGTTTGAGTCGCTCCTCCTGCTCCAGCCTCAGTTCCCATGTCCCCCCCCCGCCCCATTAAATCTGTGGCAGCCTTGGGTCTCATCCGCCGCAACAACTGGCACAGGGAGTTGGACGACGGAGAGACCAACCAGAAATTAGGAAATTAGGATGCCAAAGTGCTCACCAACTGCAAAGTGTTTTGACTGTAGACATTTTTAGGATACTCTCGTTTTGGAGGTTTAGTTGCGATAACGTCGGTGTTGGAAAAGAGATCTTTGTATCACTATTGTCCTTTGGTTTCCATTTTGAGCTTTATTTCCGTCTTTGCCTCAACAACGGAATCAAGGACCTCAGTTGAATATATTCTAAGCGCAATACCAAAAGAACCCTGCAATTTGAGGCTTAAAGCAGATTATTCAAATATATTCAGCGTGTCTCCGTCTATCCATCTCCTCCTCGTTATTGGTCTCGCTGTATAGATTAGTATCTGTGGTGGAGAGCGGCTGTATCACTGACAGCCCATTAGCAGCTGTCTAAATAGACAGTAAACGCATCTTAATTACTTTACCCTGTTAACGCACATACACACTCACTCCCTCTACACCATTTAGCCCCTTGTGGCGGCCAGATGGGCGCCTGGCCCAGTAAAAAGCCCTCCATTACCAGCGAGACTTGACCGAACCGATCCACCCCTCAGCCCCGCTCACCAAGGTCCTATCGGGGCCACAGCGGGCCCTTCTCGCCACATACCTATAATTTAGCCCCCCAAGTGCTTTCCACATGGCCACGGCAAAAAGCTGGCCTCCATTGTAGGGGTCCGGTAATTGTAGTCTCGTTTAGAAAACTGCAAGTAGTAATTAGCAGAGAGTTGGCATTATACGGGGTAGGATTTGCATCCCCGCTGGGCGCAAAATGCTGTTTTAATATGGGTTTGTTTTCCCCACATGGAATTAGCTAAAGCAGCCTTTTATCGCATCCACACACCCAAACCAATCTATGCCCACCTCTTGCCACCTCTCTCCTCGTCTCACCCTCTCCTTGACTTCCTTTCTTTGTGTTTGTCCCTTCTCTCCTTTACCTGTAAGCCACTCTCAGGTCACTGCTCTTTTTTTTTTTTTTTTTTTTTTAATGCTGAGCAAAGCAATTCTCCTTCTTCCTCCTCCAGAGGCAGTGGACATCCTGAAGGAGATGAAGGAGAAGGACGTGATGCTGAACGACATCCACATCACCTACATCTTCCACATGCTGAACGCCGTGGCGACCAAGGGCGGCATCCCCACGGTCCGCCGGCTGCAGGACACCATCTTCTCCCTGGGACTGGCCAAGCCCACCGCCAACCTCTGCTCGCCCGTGGTCACGTCTTACTTGCAGAGGTAACGCAAACATCATCACAAACCTCTAAAAAGCAAACTCTGGGTTTGCCAGATGAAGCTCAGAAACACCAGATGCTCGTTGTGGTTTTGTGGCTCGGGTTAGTCCGCTAAACAGCCAACAAGCTCATGTTTGTTTTCAGATCCGTTTCCTCATCTGCCAAAGCCTCTTGCCAGGTGTGTGCGCGTATATGTGTATCTCAATGAGTCACTCATCCCTCCCTATGATCATAGCCGAGGTTGTAGTCCGGGTCAGCGATTCAGAAAGGGAGAGGATGTGGAAATTGCTCATTTATGTTGGTGTTCGTTTGTGTTTTGAAGCCAGGCTTTTGTTTATGTGAGGATGCGCCAGCTGCAACCTCTACAGCCTTCACCACACTTGATCTCCTGAACACTTATGGCCATCCTTTGATATTTAAGTGTTTGTGGTGTGACAATGTTCACAGAATTTACACCAGAAATATAAAACACAATCGATTTCTTTAAAATAATAATAATAAAAAAATGCTTTCTCATAGTTCACTAAGAGTATGGTATAGATAGAAATGCGATACCACAGTTTTTTATAACAATTATTTTAATTCATGTGCTCTAGCAAAAAATATGTAATAAACTAAAAGTGATTGGAAAAGCGCTATATAAGTTCAGTTCCTTTACAATTTTGTTATGACCCTTAAAGAATAAAAATTAGAATATGTCTGTAAGCTGCAGGAGAGACCTGGAAGGAAACCTGCAAACTATAGGAACATCATGCTTGGTGCATCTACACAAAACATTTTGAATAGTTTTAAAACTTAAAATCCTCGACACCAATCACCATGCCTCCGGTTCCACCAAAGCTTTTTCTCCTAATGTAAATATTAGCAAACATTCAGTTCAGAGTCTCTCACCTTTCAACTCTATTCAGCTTGTGTATCTTGCACGTTTTTGTGCGAGCAGCTTTTACCTAGATCAGCTCATTAGCATGCTAATTATGCACAGGCCACTTAATTGGTGGATTTACTATAGACATCACACACACTGTCCACATCCTTTCATACAGTTTATCATCATGTGCGTTGCTGCACATGAGGTAGACCTTTGGAAACGATGTTTATACACACACACACACACACACACACACACACACACACACACACACACACACACACACACACACACACACACGTGCAGAAGGTAGCTCCCCTGCTGCTGCTGTTTGTGTTGCTTTGACTCCGTTCTCCGGCACAAACAGAGCTTCCAGGTTCACGACGATAATCACTGCCTCCGCGAGATTAGCGGGCTAATTTACTCCTGGGTCATCAACGGCAGCCAAAACACAAGCATGAACACACAGCAGCTTACCGCCAGCCGGTGCTCCCAAATCAAGTGCCAGTTGTACTTCCTCCAGCTGATACTGCAGTAAACACACTAATGAACACGAGAGAACAAGATGGCTGCCTGTATCCGGTCATAATCAGCGAGGTGTTGGTTGGTGTGTAGGTTTCTAGGAGGGCCTCGTCCATGAGGCAAATCCACATCTGTACAGCTTTCCTTTATTAGCTTTGAGAAGAAAAGGGAAAAAACTGGAATAGCTCATAGTAACTATTTATGTATTTATACACCTTTGGCATTTGGCTTGCACAACTTTGTGGAATCAAATCCTTTTAGTTGGGTTGGTAAAGACTGGTTTAGTTATTTTATTTTAATCGGATTCCAAAAAGTGTTAGCAACCAGCAATTTCGCTTAACAATACCAAGCTCCGCCTCCACTCACCTGTTGCTGCACACTGCTGGTCAGATGGCCGGGAATATTCACCTACTCTTCCCTATAGCTTACATGACAAACCAGTTTTATGCATTGGAAATATTTCCTGCTAATATCAGCTTAGGTAGATTTGTGACTCTGTAGAGCACAGAATGGCTGCAAGGAACAATATTCTAAACATACCACTATCTGGAGGCGTTTCATTCTATATTTTTGCTTAACTGCATCAAAATAACTAAAACATCCTAGGCTTATACATGGTTTTACAACCTTTAGAGCCTAAATTCATATTCATTTGACTTTTTGAGTACAGCCAGATCGTAAATTACATTTCATTATGTCTGAAAGTGTAATTGTACTGCACTTTCATTTATTGCTTCTCTCTTTGGCTTTTAATTTTCTTCTTTTTTTTGTAGAAATACATTCGCTTTAGTTATCTTTCTAGTTGAAGAAATTAGTTATAAGGATACTAATATACAAAAGAAGGGAAACTCCAGAGCTAATGGAAATAAATTCACTCTAATACATTAAACCTTTTAAAATCATCTAACTCTGGCTGACGATTGTACATTTAGGTGATTGAAAACTTGCTGTTTTGTAATGTTACATGCAAAAGAATACAATTACCTTTAGCATGTGTGTGTATTTAAAATGAAATGGCTTAAAAATAGGGTTCAATTATTTCCTACAACATCTTGCCAATGGTAGAGATGGTAGAGCTGTTGGCTTGCAGCAAGAAGGTTCTGGGTTCGATTTCCAGCCCCGGTCTTTCTGCATGGAGTTTGCATGTTCTCCCTGTGCATGCATGGGTTTTCTCCGGGTACTCTGGTTTCCTCCCACAGTCCAAAACCATGACTGTCAGGTCAATTGGTTTCTCTAAATTGTCCCTAGATGTGAGTGTGTGTATGGTTGTGTGTCTCTGTGTTGCCCTGCGACAGACTGACGACCTGTCCAGGGTGTACCTCCCCCCCCGGAACGTTAGCTGGAGATAGGCACCAGCACCCCTCCCGACCCCACTGAGGGACAAGGGTGTAAAGAAGATGGATGGATGGATGGATGGAGCATCTTGCCAATAACTGATATCAGTCATTGTACCATGAAAGTCTCTACAGGATTCATGCTTACCTGATGTAGATCTTAAAACACCTTTTGTTTATTATTCCAACATACTTTTATAATATTTATTTAATTAACTTCTTTATCTTTTAGTTTATTTGTTTTTTGTTTTGTTTTTTTCATTTTTATTTGTTACAGGACTGCACTATAATTTGTGAAAATGTTACGGCTAGCCAGTTTCATACACTTTATCATCTTCAACTCTGTTGCATCTAAGTCCACGTCACTAATAATTTCAATTTCAGAGAGAATACTTTCAGACTACTATATGTATCCTCTTTCTAAAGCTCAGTTTTAAGTGTGAAATTTTCAGGATTGTAAAAAAGAAAACAGTAAGCGGTTCAGTCAGTCTTCAGGGCAGGTTCAAGCAGCACAACACTTGACTTTTACAGCCCGGTTGAATCCGTAGTGTTGCTCTCTTCCCTTTTTATCTTCACGTTCTCGTCCCCACCTCTTCATTCCGTCAGTCAGCGGACAAACAGACGCTGGTGGTGGGAGGAGGGGATGGAGAAAAGTGATAAAAGAGGACAAAGCAGGCATCATTCCCGCCTGCACCCATCTCATCGCTGCGTCAGCGCTAATGACTTAATGAACACTTCTCCGCCAGATTAGCCCTTGACAGCCCATCACACGCGCCGCCCCGTTAGCCTTCACGCCCGTCCGCGCAGTATTGTGTGTGCTAACCTGCCACCGCGCTAGTTGGCAGCTAGCTCCGATTGCCATCCTTGAGGAAGTGATTAGCGACAGTAAATGCTAATGAGTCCAACAAAGTGAAGAGCTGGCAGGACGCATATGATAAGGCAGTAGTGGGATGATGGAGCACGAGGAGGCGGGCGCAGAGCTGAAAAGAGATGAGCGGCTCACAGAAAAAGCCTAATTTACTTCCAAAGCTTAGGCCTAAAAGAACAAATGGAAACAGAGTGTCTAAATGGAGGCAAGTGATTTATTTTTTTTTCTTTCTTTTTATACAAATAACAGAGACTCGGATAAAGAATGGATGGATGAACAATGCAGAACACGTTGAAAGACATGTTTTGCTCTTCAGTAATTTACCTTGTGATACGAAAGATATAGATTACAATATTTATTATTTAAGCTGGTTATGAAGTGCAGAATATTTGCTTTCTGTTTTTGCGTAAAGTTAGTCAGCTTTTCTCACTAACACACGTAGGAAAAATTTCAGAAAATGTTGTTCCTTAGGAGTGAAAAAGCATTAGTTTCTTTATTAGTAAGATAAAAAGCAATCACAAATAACTGAGCAAATTTAAATTGAGCAAAAGCAAAATCCTTACATTGCAACTTCATTGGTTTCCCAATGATTAAAAAAATAAACTTGAATGAAGTCATCCAGTTTCACTTTGCACAATTGGTTTACTAAGTATTTATTATTATTATTTTTTAAAGATTTTGCAGTGGTGTTATTGTGGAAATCAACATGACGAAGACCTAACATTACATTACATTGCTCTCACATTACACTGTGCCTGTAAAGACATTATTTGCATGAAACGGATGGAGAATAACATGTAATGTCAACTTTTATTCACAATATTTTATTTGCTTTGTCTGCCATGAGAGAATGAAGTTAATTTAGTCACTAAGACACTCCACACAAAGTACATGCAAAAATGGTTTGTAATAATTGACAACCTACTCGCTTGTGTAAAATCAACCAGGTTCAGAGGACAAAGAGTGATAGAAATGGAAAATCCAAATGTCGAATCCAGTAGCATGGATATGGCAAGCCATTTGTGTATTTTCTTTACATTATCATTTGCTTCCTGCTACAGATACTTTTCAACTCCTTGCATCCAAGCACAGGTGTTTGTTGCGAGTGCGAGGCATTGTTGAAATTTAGAGTTTAATTCAAAGTGCAGAGAGATTTTTTTTAATAGTCCTAAACTGTGCTACTTTAAAAAAACTGAGTAAAAAGCAAAATGTTTGTCTTTCTACTCTTTATTTTATACTTGCTGTACTTTTGAATCAAAGCCATACCTAAACATGATTGCCTATATGCTGGTATCTGTGTCACTTACAACAGAGCTAGTCATATTTTTAGATTTAAGCATAAATCCATCTCATGTTTGGGGATTTCTGGAAGCTGGCTCCCTGCCTGTATAAAGATAGAGATCAGAAATGCTCTGAAATAACAGGTTATGGTTGGTTAAAATGAAATAACTTTCATGTTAGGCTGACACCTAATGTTCCTGTTTGTCGGCTGGATGTGGAATTGACTGGACCGCTAAATACCATGTTGCCACATCAACTTTGAAAAATGTTCACCTGCCTTTGTG
Source organism: Poecilia mexicana (assembly GCF_051168715.1). Lineage (NCBI taxonomy): Eukaryota > Metazoa > Chordata > Actinopteri > Cyprinodontiformes > Poeciliidae > Poecilia > Poecilia mexicana. The sequence continues at coordinate 10,047,222 of NW_028263384.1, forward strand.
CGACCACAGCTTTCACCCTTTTTACACAAAATCACCTGTTAAGGACGGGAATAATGTCAGTAATAAGTAAGTGCCATTCTAGCCCACATTTAACTGCAGGCTAGTCGTGTCATGATCGCACTCTCATTTGCGTCTCGAGACACAGACACCTCGTTCTGGAGGACAGTGGCTTGATAACAGGCCTGCCCATCTCCCGTAAACAAAGGAACGGGACGGAGGCAAAGAAAAAGAGGAGAGGGGAGGGGAGGGCGGTGAAATAAGTCAAAATGAGCCTCCTTGTCTCATCCTTCAGGTTTCCACTGAGCAAAGCGCTCGTTATTTTTTTTCAGGGCTTAATTGGCTGGAAAGTGTCTGACATGCAAAGTTGGGGACATTAACAGGGCTGTGTGCCACACTAAATGGCAACGCAAAGTGACAGTTAAATTGTACCTAGAGGGAAATTATCCATCTTTCAACATCTTTAGCTCTTTTTAGGGGGTGGATCAGCGGGCGGAGAGATGGGGTGTAATTGCAACGCCAGGCCCCCCCCTTTTTTTTTTCTTTTTTTTTTTGCTACAGATTTTTAAAATCCCTCATTAGGAGGAAGGGATTATGAGAAAGTGTTTAATGTATAAAAGATGGGACGGATCGATTGGACATGCCTGTTGGCACTCTTGTGTAAAAATCCTTAAATTCGTCAGCAGCGTAGACTGACCTTTCATTTGTGAATATTTACTTGGTTTGAGAAAAGAAACTCGCATACATAAACATTTTAACAAAATCGGTAGTATTAGAATTGTACAAACTGGTTTTGCCAGCAGAAAAGGACTTACCTTCTGTGATATTTTGTAGGCTTGTAGATAAACTTGACCATTCCTGTGATTTCTGTTTTGATTTCAACATATATTCTGGATTATCTTGTTGAAAAACCAACTTGTGATTCATTTTCATTTTACCGGCTAAGGCCACCAGGTTTATTTATTTTTTAGATTGTGAGCTATTTCAAAGAGTCAATGTGACCGTGCTCTCTGAAGTTCTTAATCTTCCTGTGCACGTCCGTGAACTTGAGTTTCTTTGGCCTTCCTGAAGAGCAGCCATGTTTTTTCAGTTGAATTACAGTATTTCACTCAGAGATACTGATTTATAGAGGCAATGATGTTCAGGTTTGCATGCAGTTTACTCAGAAGAGAAGAACTGAAATAGAAAAGAGTGATTTTCCTATCAGTCCATCAGGTTTGGTGTCCTTATGTTATCTGAGAGATCAGGTGTGCAAATGATCCCAATACTTCCAAGATAAACACCTGAAGACCCGTAGTGTGCCATTCTTTTCTTTGGTCCTGCTCCATTTATGTTCTGGGTTATAAAATACATGGATTTGGAACAAGACATGAAATTAACTTCTAATGGCGTCACAGTCAAGTGATCAGTTGAGGGAACTGGAAAGTTTGAATTAGGACTAACGGGGTTCCTGTGGCTGGTGGAAGAGAAACAGACCCACAGCATTAAAGAGCCTCCACCGTACCCAACAGTGAGCATCAGTACTTTAACATGCATTCCTCTTTTGCTTCATGCAAAACCTACAAAGAGTATTTATTTATTGCTGAAACACTCAGTGTTATTCTCGTCTGACCAAAGCAACGGTTCCAGTTAAAGTCCTGGTTGGTTTTATCAAACTTCACCCGTTTATGCTTATAATAGGACAGAAAAAGACTTGTTTTTGTCCTCAAATGGTACTTATGAAGACATGGTGTCGCCAACATGAACAGCATTTCAGTTCCCTAAAACTGAGTGTTGGATATTTTGTTTCTGCCACCGCCTACTTCTGTTGTATAATGAGAAGTAGTTAAAACACCCAGTGGTGAAAGAAATGGGAATCTGTCGGTTCATATGGATAATTAGGAGAAACTCTAAAGCTCTAAAGAAATACTTGGTTATTAAGGATTTATATGGGTACTTATAGTTTAAAGCAATAAAAGATGGGTTTATTTTTAGATATTTAACACATCTTTCATATTTGTGTACAGTCGAGTATGTGCAGGTATGAAACGACCTCATTAGATCCTCACACAACGAACCTTATAGCATGTTTGACTCTCGTCCCTCTCGCCCGCTCCTCCTCTCGTTTCCCCAAAGTCTCTTTGTCCCTCTTCTGCGCCGTTCAATCAGACTGTTGTGCGGTTAAACAGCCTCTTGACTGGCGCAGCTGAATAATGTTGTGCCTCTTCATTTCAATTAGCGCTCCTCTTTGCCTTTCCGTCCCAATCATCGCCCCCGCCCGCCTCACCACCTCCATCCACTCCCGCCACACAGAAGCCAGTGCCAAGGTCAAATGTTTCCTGTTTGCCCCCCTCCGGTGTTGTTGGTCGTTTCAGGGCGTGTTTTTGCATCTCCGCTTCTCTGATTGATTAGAGAAGAAAACACTTCAGAAATTACACCTGTTTGCTCTCAGCCCAACGCTCACTCTTGTGTTTCTGCTCAGTCAGTCCTCCCCTCTGCCTCCCCTCTCTCTCTACGAGTGCCCTATCTGCTTTGACCTCTGCGTGATTGACATGGTAATTACCCAATCAGCAGATTGATGGCAGCGCTGTCACAATAGAGGGGATTGAAGTGGTCTCTCGCGCACTTCCTCTCTTCTTCTCTCGTTATCCCTCCATCAGGAGTGAGTCCTCCCCTCGGCGCGCCGCTTTTGTTTGCTGCGAGGAAGACCGGCTACGAGAGAGGATGTCATGAGAAGAAGGGCGCGAGGTGTGAAAGGCAGAGTGGGGGTCTCTAATGTTGTTGCCATATTTGAGCTAAATTGCTTGAGCGAGGGGTTGTGGGGGGGCCGATGGGGGGGGTTCAGGTCAGAGTCGGTGCTGAGAGCTGACAGCGTGAAATCAGAAAGATGATGGCGAGAAAGAGAAGTCAGAAAGGAAGTGTGAAGGTTGGGAGAAAAAGGGAAGTAAGGGATGAGGGAAGGTTGAGGAGGTTTTGGGTGGACAAAGAAGGGAAAGTTGGAGGCTGTGCGGAGAGGGTAAAGGTCAGCGGAGTCCTTTTATCGGCTGTATTGCTTCACCTCTAAAAGCCTGTCCGTAGAGTCATTAGCCCCACCAGGACAGGTGTGTGTGAGAGCACACGTGGTTGTGTGGGAATGATGTATTGAGGCCAAAAGGCCTCGTCGCCCCGCAGTTGTGCTGTCATGAATTCAAAGGGCCTGTATTGTCGAGGCAGGTCATTGTGCTTGAATGGGAGGGCACGAGGTTAACGCCCCATGATACGCTCTTTATTCTCCACTGACACCGCTCTGTACATGAATGATTGGATGAACTCATTTTCACATTTTTCTTTCTCTCTCTCTCTCTCTCTGCGTGTGTGTGTGTTTGTCTTCATGCCTGCAGCAATGACCCGTCCGGAGCTCTCGAAGCGGCGCTGGAGTATCACAAACTCTACAACCAGCTGCCGCGCATCCATGACATCACCGTTGCTCTGGTGAAGAAAGGAGATACAGATTTATTGCAAAAAGGTAGAACGCCGACTTCTCATCTTTAGCTACGTTCAGTAGGAGACGACTCATTCGTTTTGGAAATGGCACAAAAAAAAAAAATCAATGAAACTAAACTCTGTCTGACTTTAAAAAACGTTTAAGTTTCTCCATTTTGTTTATATACACCAACAATCCTTTGCCTTTAGACTATTTTGGGAGCTGATGAAATCGTTTTGTCAACTTCAGAGACAACATCTGCATTTAACGGACACACAGCTGTTGATGTATTTTAATGCAACACCTCAGACATAATGCTGTTATAAGGAAAAATCTAAAACAAACAGCTAATATGGCCTAAGGAGAACTGTGGGCCTCCATAAGTCTGGTTCATCGTTGGGTACAATCTCTGTTTCAGTCTGTAAGCAAATAATCACATCATGTGTCTAGAAAAAGGGTCCGCAACCTGCGGCTCCGGAGCCCCAAGTGGCTCTTTGGACCTTCCACGATGGCTCTTGATATTTGACTAAAAAAATGTGGAAGCAACAACTCTTAAAATTTAGATATAAAAAAAAAAATAACTTTAGCAGCTTTTAGGTGGGAACGGGGGGTTTGCATAATATAAATCCTGCCTTAAATTTCCACAATAGAAAGACGCAAGTATTAGTAGTATTGCTTTTTATTTGTTTAAATAATTTTTCACAAACATCACAGAGAAGAAAATGTGTCAATCCTAATTTTGTAAATGTTTTATGTTTTTTCTTTGTTTTAAAACCTAAAAGCAGAAATAAAATGGTGTTTAAAAGAAATGCCATTTCCTATAGTAGATATTCATTAAACAAACTTTAAGTTGTATTTTCACAAAAGGTTATGCACCATCTCTGGCTCTAAATGAGTTTTATGTAGCTGGACTTGGAGCACTGACTTATCCGTGCTTCCTCATGTCTCTTCTCATCCCAATCTTATTTTTTCTTTAGTATTTGTCCTTGAGCCTTCTTGTCTCCTCCACATGTCCATGATCCTCTTCCAGGTACACTGAGCACATGATCCGCTATGAGGAGCACGCAGAAAATAAGCGTAGCGCTTCCTCAAGTTTAAACATTGAACATGTGAAAAACGAGAAAATCTGGACTTTTCACTTCAGCTGCAACACAACCTATTTCTTAAGCTAAGGTAAAGTTTCTCCTGAATGAGTTTAACTAAAAAAGATGCAGGATATTGATGAATGAGGCGCATTTCTCTCCTTTAATACTCTAAACTATATTTTACTCAACAAACCCTGACGTATAACCTTGGTAAATAAAAAACCCATATGGAGTTGGAGTGTGTGCCCCTTCCTTTAGTTTCCTGACTCTAACCTGTTACATTGTTGTTGTGTTTGCGCCCAAAGTGCTCTTTCAGCTGTAGCATTGAACACGTGTGTTAACAGGTGCTGGGGAATCCAGCAGAGCACAAGTGGCCCTGAAGGTCAGAAAGATTTGGCCCAGGGTCAAAGATGAAGCTACTCAACCAATCATATGTAGAGCAGCCTCTTTATACCTCCACGGCGGCGAGGCGAAAAAGTCAAGTCCAACGTGCCGCTGGGGTCCAAGTGGCTCTGAGTGCGTAAAGGTTGAGGCCGCGCGGTGGAGCACCTCTTCACATTTTTACTTTTGTGATGAATGCGGTCATCTCACCCTTAAAAACAAAGCAACTTTTACAACACCTAGAACAGAATTACAACTCGCTGCCAAACTCTAACTCTTTAATGCTAAGTTCATTCCCACTCCAAACTCTACGACATTAAACACCGAGTCCTCCCCCCTCAGTTTGAGGACTGTATAAGAACAAACTGAGCGCCTTTCACTTGTTCTGTGGGTTTATAGTAAATAAAACTCAGCCTTTTAAATGAACGGAAATATGTTGAAACCACAGATGTCAATCAGATTGGCCTACTATGACCTTTAACAACATTTGTGGTTGAATTTCAGACTTTAGTTTGAGAGAAGGATGTAAAACAGTTCTTCAGTTTTAAATAGAAAATCAGAGTTATCACTTGGAAATTAAATGCAGTCAGAAACTTGTGTGCAAACTTGTCCATGCTTGATTTACACTTCAGCATTGTTTAGCTCCCAAAGCACCACTCTCTCCTTATGGACGGAGGAAAAAATGAGCAGGGATTACCTTTATGTCCTTGGATTTGGCTGAATGTGCAGCTCCATTTGGATAACTAAAAACGTGTGTGTGTGTCAGTGTGAGTGTGTGAGGGGTGCCTGTCCTGAAGCTGCTGGACAGAGATAGCCTGTAGCACTGAGCACAAGGCTTTAGCAAGTTCACAAGAGGAGAGCTCAGGTTTACGTTTGGGAATGTTTGCGCTTGATCCAGAAGAAAACCGGACGCAGGTCTTTTGTGCCGGAAGATTGGAGTCGTTGATCTGAGTGAAGACGTCACCCACCTTCATCAAATTAAACAAAATTTACGTCAAACGTTTGTGCTATGTCTGTTCAGCAAAAATGATCGTTTGTGCTGCTGTCATTTTACTTTCCAGAGGTCATTAAGGGTCAACCAGCCTCCAGCATTTACAAAATCAGTTAAATTTGGTGTCTATCAACTGCAGTATGCTACACATGATTTTGATTTTCGAGGTTAATCTCTGGTGACCTCTGGAAAGTTTTTCTTTCCTTATAAATCTTAAAAATTATAACGACACAATTTAACTTTTGCTGTACAAACCAGCAGAAACTTGGCACAGATGATTGAGAGCATATTTTGTTTGATTGTCTGATGGACTCTGGAAACATTAATATCGTTAACATGACAGAGACACAAACAAAAATTGACACACATTTCATTTAATTAGAAGAAGGTGTTTGGGGACAACTTCACTCAGGTGGGTTTTTTTTTTTGTCCATTTGAAGACCAGTTCTTTAATGTTCCTCCTCCTTGTCCTCCTCTCTCTCTCTTTTAAAATTTTATTTAGTGATGGACTTTGTCAGCCAGGAGCGAGGAGAGATGATGATGCTTTATGATCTGTTCTTCGCCTTCATTCAGACCGGCCGCTACCGGGAAGCTCGTAAGATCATTGAGGTGAGCACACGTCTACACAGACGTTCAGAGCCAGACTGGACCTCAACAAAGCTTTTAGTTTTCAGGGTGGAAACTAGAGTTTAGATCGGCTCATAGGCCTCGTGTCCAAACCCGATCCAATCCGACTGATTATTGTAATTACAGGCCCGAGTCCGAAGTAAATCCAATGTGTTATTTTAAGAAAGCAGTGTAACTTCTCCTAATTTTAGTTTTTAACGTCTTCCAGCTCCATTTTGTTGCTTGATACTGCACCCTACTCACTTCCTATACTTCCTCAACATGTTAAACTATTTACACTACAATGAGTAGATTAACACAACTTTATGTTGTGCGTTCTTACTTGGCTTTCTCTGTGTACATATTGCAGGCTCATTAAACACGCCACAGAAGTCCAACCCAACCATCACGGAAATAATTTGGGTTCAGGCCGTAAATCTAAATCTTAGTATAAACACTTACCCTCGCTTTATATCACCTGCCACATTGTACAAGACATGTTGCACTGAAGATTGTAAAAGTTTGAAAGTCATACATCATGGCCTCAAATCAGCTATCGATGATCTATATGAGTAAAAAAAAAAAGAAAAACTTCAGAAACGTTACGGAGCACTTCCAAAATGGAGATGGCTTCCTTTTGTTTTGGTATCGAGTCATCTGACCTGAATTATGGCATGAATATTTATATCTTTGTCCTCTCAAGTCCTGCTATAAGCCCCCTAGATTAGTGTGAGGAAAAAGCGAGAGGCACAGAGAGCAGATAAGAAGTGATTTTTCACATGGATAAAACCAGAGGTCAGGGCACGGAGAGCAGCCACACACAGAGAGATTGATGAACAGATGAAAAGAGGGATGAGCCCGACATCGGAGAGGGAAAAAAAAAAAGACAAGGCCATTAACGCTGTGATCAGGATGAGAACAAAGCGGAGGAAGGCATATCTGACCTCTTGATCTCTTGTCGTGGTGCGCTCTAAAAGACGGATTTGTCCCTCTTGAGGATTCAAACCCTCTTAGATGTTATCAACATGTTGTTGCCGTGGCTCTCATTCCCCTCATGCTGGATTATATGGCTGCTATCCTGCGTCTAATATCAGCTACATGCCAATGATGTGGGAGATTGTTGATGGCTGGGTGGCCTAATCCAGGACCGGAAGGCGGCAATTCGAAATGCTGCTGAGATTAAACGCTCTGGACCGCATGTTTGGTGGAAAAATATCTTGGTTGATGTTTTTCAACCAAAACACCAACCATAGATATGAAAAAGCATGATTAGCATAACTGACTAGCAATTTTCTCATTTAAAATATTCATCATTTTCAAGGGTGTTTAATAGAAAAGAGTGTAGAGCTGGGTGAAAAGTGTTCTGTCCATATGTTAAAACCATAAAACGTATATTTTTAGCCGTTTTAAAGTAATGGTGGGGGCATGAATTGGTGGGACTTTTTAGTTGGTCGTCAATAACTTATGTAGACAATATGAGTGAGTTAGAAAAGTTTGAAAAAGTATTCAATTTGATTGTATCAGCTTCTAAATCTGGGTAAATATGTAAAAGAAAAGGAAAAACCATGTTACAAAACTGACAGGGAAAATGCAGAAAATTCTAGAATTGTCAAAAAAAAAAACCAGCCTACTACTTTAGTTTAGTACTTTAACAATTAGAGGCCTGGTGGCTTCTTTGTAGTACGCGCCATATTTTTACAGAGACAAGAAGTGAAGAGTTTTTCTTTTTTTGCTTTACTAAGCATTGAGTGTAACTTTGATTTGAACATGGTCACTTGCCTGGGCAATGGTGGGAAAATGTATTAAGTTTTCTGCTTAGTAGCTCAGCAAACAGGAAGCAGAGCAGCTTGGAGAGTGAAAGCGAAAGCAGGTTAGTCTCCACAAGCATCTATGCAGTTGAACAAAATTATATTTAATTAATTATAAAACAATGCATCAGAAATGTGTGGGAGATTTCACATCTTTTTTTTTTTTTTTTTTTTTTTGATGCTGTAGATGGCAAGTTTAGAGCGTAGAAGAAAGACTGGGGGGGAGGGGAGGTGCTGTGATGGCGCAGGGGCTAAGCACCCCCCACATATAGAGGCATTAGTTGTCAATGCGGCCGTCGCAGGTTCGATTCCCGACCTGGTGACCTTTTTCGCATGTCTTCTCTCTCTTTTCCTGCCATAGCACTTTCAAATAAAACCCAGTAGAGCCAAAGAAACCTTAAAAAAAAAAAAAGCAGTCAATAGTTGTTCAAGTTAAGAGTAGGAGTGATGCCACACCCAGTGAGTGACATCCAGGCAGCATCTTCCGCTTGTCTGAGATTGTGTCGCCTGGGTAACGGGTCCAAGAGGGTAATCTCATCCATGGTCCATACAGTATTTTATGACAATGGGTCAGAATGTAGATGGGCCTCTAAGTTGAGAGCTTTTTTTATTTTTCACAACGGCAGCAGCACCTGCATTACTGCAGACAAAGCTCCGTTTCCCGTTTCATCCCAACATTGTAAATAAGACATTAACATATTTAAAAAACCAACACAGAGGGAACCGTCCATTTTTTCCGGTCGACCATTGGATGAGCGACAGCAGTCCATAAAACTGAACGCTGAGTTCATATTATAAACTTATGATCCTAAATAAATGGATTTGGGTTGTTAGCTTTACTAGCATGCTTAGATTTCCAAAAGACTGAAAACATTTCCAAATCTTACGTGCTTCGTAACTGACAAAGGTTTAAAGATAAAAAAAAAAACTGATTTCTGAGTTTGAGCCGAGCATCGT